>NW_022196447.1:0-247272 GCF_008641045.1 Pistacia vera
TAACAATTAGCCACTTCCTGGTAATATATGTTTCAAATTTAACTGAAGAAGGATACGATAATAAATTCAAAAATAGTTAAAAGATAATTATGTCATTTTACCTTTATATATAAATTTTAAAAAATCTCAAATCAAACTTTTTTACCTTTCTTCCCTAACCCTCAACACCAAAATCCTTTAGATGCGATTTTGATCTAATTGCGCTAAATCCTCTACCCCCAATCTTTTATTTTTTGCATTTTATTTATTAAATCTTTTTTTCTCGTCTTTGTATTTGTTTGAGATTTCTGTAATTTAATGATTTGATTTTATTATTTCATGTGTTTTTTCATTTATGACTGATGTCGTGGATCGAATTTTGTTTTTCTGTTGGCCTATTTCTTTGATTTTTGATATTTTTAGTTTTTGTTTATTCAGTTTCGTAGAAAATTAGGTTTTCTTTTCGATCTTTAGAGGTTGACATAAGGAAGTAAGCGGAATAACTAAGAATGATTGGTTGCTTTTATTTAGGTTTTCTTAAAAGCGCGAAATTATGAGAGATTGATTTTGATTTTATGAACTGGAAAATTTGGTCGGGATTGCATCCGACATATCGCACCAGATCTCGGGCGAATCTGGTGCGATTAGGATTGAGTGGGGGGTGTTCAAGCTTAGAAAACTTTATGTTGTTGGGGAACTTTGCAAGAATCTTACCACTTTCTTGATTTACAATATTTGAGTCTTTGGGATTATATTCCAGGCCAAGGTTTTGTTGTGGGCTAGCGTGAATATTGTAAACCAACAAATTTGGTGGTCGACGATCATATTCATTCGAACTTGGTAAAGGTTGTCGTGACACTTGTAGTAGGACAAAGGACTTATCGCGATACTCGCGGACCAATTTACGATGTCTTTGTCACCGACATTCTTCAAGGAGGCCAATGGGGTGTGAGTTGGTTGGTCGCCAAGCTCACCTCTCTCTCGTTGCTGCACGCCTTTGATGTATAAAACTAGCATAGCTCGTTGACGAGCACGCTAATAAGGCTTGGAATGAAAATCTCTTGGTTGGGGAGGGGAGGAAATCAAAATGAGATTTTGTGTGTTAATTTGTGTGAGAAGATTGATGGTAGAGGAATAGATGAGATGGGTTGGGATTAGGTGGTGGACGATGGGTTCATGGGTACTAACAAGTGTGTCATGTTCGGTGCTGAGAACAAAATAAAAATGGTAGAAAAGCCATGAAAGTTGGTATCATATCTATGTTGTTAGCTACCGAAGATGGTGGTAGCATGCAATGGTGCGATTTTGGTTGAATAAGATTTGGGTTTTGGATTCAAACAGGAAATGGTATTTTTATCTTTAGTCCGTTAACAGATTTCACTCATAAATCTTCATAAAAAGTGGGTAATTATTATATCGGGTAGTAAATTATCTGTAAGGTAATCTTCGGGTGAGAAGATAACTAAAATATTCAAAACAACTAGAGAGCACACATTTTCATCAGACATCTATGACCACGAGTAAGACCTAATCTTGTAGCCTAATTTCTGATTCAATTTAGCGCAAATTTAAATAATAAAATATTAAAATAAAAATTTATTAATTACTAATTAACTCGTGTCAAGAGTATATTTCATATTAAAATTAAATATAATAAAGTTATTTTCATGAATAATCTATGTATATAACATTAGTCATTCGCGTCTACGTCATAAAACGCGTTACGCTGCACACGTCGTCAGACCCCTAGGCCTGTGCAATGTCATGTCTTTTTGACTCGAGTGTCCGATTTTATTATAATGCATGCATGAATGTTCATGAGATCTGATGCATGCATGGACCAACATAGCTCGCCGACGGAAAAGGAGGACCCCACCGAAAGCGGCAGCGACGGCTCCACTCTCAAACCCAAAAAACAAATAAAGAGTAGGACCCAGTGGTCCCACATCTGCCTCCTATTACGCTCCTCTAGGCTTCCTGCCTCTTACCTAGCAAATTACTTTGATTAATACTTTAAAATTTGGACGGCAAAATATTACACGTGCCGGCCTCCATGATCACAGACATGTAACCCGTCAACACGGAATGTGAGGGCCCTACCTTTACTCACAGAATGAGAAAGTCTCGTGATTTGCTCAGTACAGACTACAGAGAGATCTGATTTTCACACTAATTATTATTTTATTATTTCTTCTATTTACATAGTTTAGGACAAAGGAATCTATTAAGATATCAATGTAAGTGTTTGCCTCTGATTTCTTCACTCATAAACAAAATTTAAGACCGTCTCTCACACTTGGCTACGCCATTTGTTACTCAGATCGTTTATAAAATTGAATTAATATTTTTTTAATTGTGATTCTATGTTGTTTACTTTAGGGGTTATGTTGTTGAGTTCTCAAAAGATGGACTTAAAATTTATGGTAATTTGATTCAAAATATTGTTGTTTGAATTTTTGGATTCAAATCTTGGGATTACTATAATAATATTATGATTTATCTTATTTTTTGAGTTTGTAAAATATTTGATCTCTTAAAGGTTAATTGAAATGTCTATAAACTAATTTGGACACTTGAAAAAAAAAAGAGAAAAAAAGAAAAAAGGGTAACAAATGAGCAAGAAAGTAAAGAAATTTGTTATCGATATTTGATAGTAAGAAATAGAAAATTACATTTAAGTGCGACTAGATGTTACAACAAAAACAGGATAGAGAAACTTTAATAACTTCTCCAAGCTGCAAAAAGAGGAACCTAACTTATTCACATCATTTCAACAGGTCCACGTCCATCATTCATCACTCTCTAGTTCAACCACCTTTTTAAACATAAAAGAAGAAATTAGTACTAAACAACTAAAAATTTTATATCTCCACAAATTTGTTAAAAATCAACGGTTATAAACTCATCCATCATGCATCCACAACTGGTGGAGCCAGATTCAGATCAAGATTGAGACCTCTTCTTGGCTTACAATCGACGGCCGATGATGAATCTGACCCACTCTGAACCCCACCACCAACTCTACTAACCCCAATCGGTTCAAACCGAACTGGATAAACCGGACCCATCAAATCTGGCCGTACCAACGTGTCAATGAACAAAACAGGAGGCGCGTGGGTCACGCACCCAATTCTATCACCACTCAGCGCCATAACACTCGGCTGCTGATACACAAATGGAAAACGACCAACGAACCCATGCCCACCGCCAATATGGCGCGTGACTTCACGCTCCACCTCATGCTCCGAGGACTCCACGGTACTACTCTGGCTGGGACTATGCTGACTATTGTTGTTATTGTTATTATTACTGTTTACAACGGATACAATTTCATTGGGTAAGGGGAAGTTAGTTTTAGCCTTGGAGCCACGAAACTCCCGAGCCGCCGCGTCGTACGCTCTGGCCGCGTCCTCAGCGGTATCGAAGGTACCGAGCCAGACGCGGCTCTTCTTACCGGGGTCTCTGATCTCGGCAGCGTAACGGCCCCACGGCCTCTTTCTGACTCCTCTGTAATGCACCTCGGTGTTTACAGAGCTTCTTCTAGTAGCGCCATTATTTGATTTTTCTTTGGGTGCCATTGTTTGTTGTAAATAGATAGATAGGATTCAAGTAAAGGGACGTGGTCGTGATGTATTGTGGTTTGCATGGAAGAGGAGAGGGTGGGTTGGTTTTTATATAGAGAAGAGAAGGGGTGAAGGGTGAAGGAGAGTATTAAGGGAGTGCGGTCAATGCGGGATTTGACTGAGGCGCCGCCCAAGCGAGTAGAGAGAGGAGACAATATGATAACGTTGTCTAGTGATACGTGGCACGCGGGAATGTCGAGACAAGCGGCGAGCTACTCTTGAATCTTGATGCGTGCCGGCTTTTGCCTAACGGTGTCGTTATTACACGCCCTTGACTTTTTTGTATAAAACTCCACTCTATCTTTGAGAAAATGAATTCACTTTCTTATCCTAGGAATATATTTATAATTCATTACCAATAAACAAAGGAGAGGTGTTTTGCACGCTCCCTTGGTGAGTTTGTGAATAGTAGGCATAAGAGTAAGGGGGATTAGATTAGCTAAGGACCGATTCTTAACATCTGTCAGCGTTATCCGCCACATCGCCGTCTCTCTCTCTGAACCTTTTGAATCGCTCTGTTGGACCGACAGCTAAAGGAAGTAAGCTCAACAGCCATTCAAGTAATGACACGCGTCCTTTTCTTGCGTTTGACGCGTCCTTAACAGAAGGCCCCCTCGTCAATATTTCGGTGCAATCAACTAATTGCATCAGTGTCTTTGTCTACTGATCCATTTTCTCGTGCGCGTGATTTTTAAATACTCTTTTAATTCTCATTTAATGCGCGTGAAAGATACGAAAAGTGGTACTCTCTTTGTGATTGGAGATTGATGAAAACGAGTTTGTAGAGCACGTGAGGGGGCGTGTTAAACAAAGTTAGTTAAATATAATCTAGCAGAAATTGATGATTCTTAGCTAAAAAGCAGTATAGATAACGGAATTTATTGACACGTGTTATCCGTTTGATGCTTATGTTATGTTGATAGGCGGTGAGTGGAATCGTATCCACCCTTTAAATGTCAGGAGTGTGATTGGGCTTTTAAATTATAAAATTAATGGTATTTGGAATTCGATGTTTCTATTTTAAATTTAGTTTAATTTAAGTTAATATAAAACAAATCTTTGAAGTACTTTTAAATTAAATAAATCTTAAATTTCTTGTCAATTATTCAGTTTATTTCTTTCAAACATTATTATTATGTCGAAAATAATATGTATATTATGAGTTTAAAAATTATTATAATTTGCATTAAAGAGCATTTATTCATCAGTATGATGAAAAGATAGGATAGGATTAAATAGGGGGAATAAGGTCTAAAGTTGCTATTGTAGGGTGTAATTTTAGCTAAATTACTTCACGCATTTAATTATTCAATAGCAAATTGGACAGAGACACAAGAACGACAGTGATAGTAGCTAAGACTCAACCTATGATTTGGGAGGGTCCCAAATAGCATGATTATTTTGTCCTTAATACAAGAAAACTAGAAAATTACAACTCATGGTAAAGGACAAATTCTATTAACGTGTAATCCAATTCCTTCATAAGTGCTAAAAAGATGTTTGAGAATAATAAAATGAGTAAACGACATATTCCCACCCAAGGTTTGATGAAATCTCAAGTTGGTACTATTAGTTACATTTATTCTAGATTCCCACTCTTATAGCGATGAAAAAATGTTTGATGTAACGACAAAGGGGTAAATTGATCATTTTGCATGGATGGCGCACGTTAGTAGATCGTCACCTCTAATAATCCTCTGGCATATTTTAGCAAATGGCGTCTCTGATGTTTTTCGCCCTTTTTCTAGTGATTCTTCCAACCAAAATCGCCATTGTCACCACCATTTGAACCCCCATCCTCCCCTCTACAAAACCTTACCCTTCACAAGCCCTCATCACTCGCCGATTGTCGGCCACGGTAGCCACAACATGTGACCAGTTTTTGCCGGTTTCTGGCCGTTTTGAATGGTGACAACCCCAACCACCACCACCATTTGATTCCTCGCATCCTCCCCTACAAAACCCTTAACCTTCCCAGTCACAACAGCTCGCTGTTTGCCGTCCACCACTTCACCAAAAAGGCAATTGAGCATGAACTCTCGGCTTGCGAACGGTGACTAAACGGTTATTGGGGACATAGAGGTTTTATAGAGTTGGAGATGCTGGTTGCAGTGGTGGTGTCCAATTGGATTTTCGCCGCCGAAATCTGACGAAGAATAGAGAAACCCTAAGCTTAACGGCGTCGACGATTGGAAGGGCCAATGAGTCGGGAACCAGAGGGGTTTTGGACGAAAAACTACAGGGAAGGTGATGGAGGTGACCAGAGGGTAATGTTCTGAAAACCGGACCGGACCAGACCGGACCGTCCGGTCAGACTGGTTCTACTGGTAACCGGCGGCATATCTGGTCCGGTATCTTTAAAAAATCGTTAATTTCATTCAAACCGGATTAGACCGCGGTTGGACCGCCGGAATAGTGCCGAATCGCGGTCTAATCGCAGCTCAATCCCGCCGGATTCTGGCATCGTTCGAGGGAGAAAACACCACCATTAGACTTGACGGCATCTCCATGATAAAACCCAGCCATTTTCAGTCGCTGTCGTCCAGCCTTCGTCGCTCGCCATCCACCTAAAGTTTATGCGACCGTCGGACTTCTTTTGTTGATTTCAGCGAGTTCCGGTGCCGATGGAACTCCCTAGCACCACCATCAGATTCGCTGGCACCTATACATCAAAAGCCCCATGAGTCCAAACCTCGATTGTCGTCGCTGCCGCCACCATCACCAGTCTCTGCGCGTGACAGGGGTATTTTGGACAGATTCCAAATCTTAAGGCAGTATTAAGGGGTGTTTTTGATGAATTTCGAACATTCAAGGACTAAAAACAATTTTATAAAATACGGTCCAACCGACTGATCCAACTGGTCAAACCAAAAACTGGACCCTTGAACTGGTCATAGTTCGGTCCGGTTTTCCAAACATTGCCAGGGCGTTCGACGCCGTCAGAAACAGTCTAGATCGGGCAAAAATCAAGAAGGTGTGCAGTGACCGAGGGTGTTATTGAGATAATTTAAAAATAAAATGGTAAGTTATAATTCTACTAATTTAGGGGTTAAAACGTAATTTATTAATTTAGGATTAAAGAAATTATGGTAATTGCATCCTCTATATCCTAAAACACTGTTATTTTAAGAGTGGAAATATGGAATAAATGTAACTTGAGATACTAACTTGAGATTTCGTCAAACCTCGGGTGGGAATATGTTGTTTACTCTAATAAAATTATAAAAATAATATTTATTCTTTACATGTATATACGTTAACATTCTAATCATTTATAAAAGCAGATTCAGTAACCAGAACATCAAGGTTCAACTATAGCATGTGAACCAAGGTGCCGTATTCACATTCTAGATTACAAAAGAATATATTAGCGAACTAATGACTCTAATTAAGCTCTAATAAGCACATAATTAATTAAGTTTACTGCTTCTTGGCATGTCTATGACAGAAGGCCTTGATCCTGGCAAGCCCTTCTCCAAGACAGGTGGGTTCAACTGCAATATTTATGCGTACCCAATTTTTCAATCCAACGGCCACCCCTGCATTATCATGCACCACACGCAGATTAGATTTTTGGAGAAAGCGATTCATCACTGCCCATGAACTACCAATCAACTTATCATAGTCTGAACTCTAAAGTCTAAACAGATAATACTAGAAAAAGCTAATCAGAAATGTCTTATGTATAATTTTAAGCGGCCACCCAAATCTGGAAATTTGGGCATATATAAATGTGAAGAATATTTGAAGGTCAAAACTCATATATAAATGTCCTATGTGTAGGACATATTAATAGGCATTTCAATTTATATTATTGGCTTCTTAATTAAGAAAGAAATCGTACTAAACATAGGGTATTAAATGATTCTAGACAAATGCGTAAGGAAGCACTAAGGTAAAAGTTAATACACTGTTATCTAAGTTCCTGGTAGAACAATCACAGATTCCTCTTTGGCCAGCTTCAGACTAAAATCCATATCATCTCTAATTCCTTCAAGTAATGATAGGTTTAACTTTATCTGCATGTAGTAGTTATTAAGCATAAGAAATCAAATATAATTTTCTATTTCAAAAAGTTTTTGAATCGCAAGATTAGTATGTTTTAGCCATGTGTATTTACCATCACAGACATGGAGCCTTCATGTTTTTGTTGGCAAGCAATGCAAGGGATGTCCTTGATTTTACTGTAAAAAATGTCCGCAGCTTCTTTTATGGTGTTGAGAATACTGGAATAAAAATCTTCTTTTAGAGTCTCTAAGATTTGAGGAATGGCCCCTTGATGCATAAACCATATTCATTAGAGAACTTACGACAACTTTGTTTATAAGCATTACTTGAATTAATAATTAGTTCCATTACATACCTGAATAAAGGTTGCGGGAAAGGTGGAGATATTGAGATAATTCTTAATGTCGTCCACAATCTGGTTAGAACAAAAAATTGTTAACTAAAGCAAACCACTAAAGTTGAGCAGCATATAAATAATCTAAACACCCAATCATTTTTTTTGTCTAACTAAAATTTATTGTTTAGATAAAACAAGATATTTTTGAGGGTTAGTGTAAGTGTGAAGATCACCAACCCCAGATTTTTGAAGGATGCCATGAGGATCGGTGGTGGCAATCCAACCAAGCCTCCAACCAGGAAGAATCCATCTCTTTGATAGAGATCCCAATGTAACTACAGGTACAATGGATCCAAACTGTCCCATAGGTACGAATGGTGTGTTCCCATAAACAAGATGCCCAAAAACTTCATCAGCAATCACAAATATTCCAAGCTTTCGTGCTGTCTCTGCCACCTGAATGAATTTGCACAAAACGTACATGCATAAACCAAAAGTTGGCACTTCCAAAGTAACTATAACAAATCAATATTGATACCCTATAAAGATATAAAAATATATAAACCTTTTTCAATTGCTGGTATGTGAAGACATTTCCACAAGTGTTGCAAGGGTTTATGATAACAATGGCAGCAGTGTTTTCATCTGCTAGAGATTCAACTGCATCAAGATCAATTTCCCATCCTTTTTCTGGTATAAGATCAAAATGGCGTACTTCTAGTTTACTAAAAGCTGCACAAGATTCATAGATCGGGTAACCTGGCCTAGGAAGAAGAATATTTGCACCAGGAGGAGCAAGGACTGATATCATTATTTCAATTGCATGTGCGCAGCCAACTGTAACATAAACATCATCTGCTGAAAATTGACTCGAATTAAGATCACGAGAGAGAAATTCTGCAATTGCCCTGTCTAATGGATGAGACGATGTTATTACCATCATTTTAATTATGTATTTATATAAAATTTTGCACTATAATATACTTGAAAAATTAAAAGAATAAGAAGAAACAAAGTTTGATTGAGTTTATAAGAAAAAAAGTAGGTTAGTTTGACACTTATATTACAGAACAGAATTTGTCTATAAGTGAGAGTTCAATGTGCAAGGTGGAGCTTTTTTGAGGAGAATAGATATGTAAATAACAGAAAATTAGTAAATAAAATAAGCTGCTACTTGATCCTTAAATAAAAGAACCATTGGCATGTAGTTTAATTTTTCATTTTAAATAAACATTAAATTTGTACGTAGATTGAGAGATACCTGAAAGTTTAAATTAAATTTATTACCTTCTTGCAGGAGGAATACCAAAGATAGGAGCATAACCATTGAACTTAGCTGATCGTACAGCATCAACAATAGCATCATCGGCTAACGCCGTGGTCCGAAAGCACTGAAAAACCGAGGGATCGCCTAGGCCAAGGGAAATGACGGGCCGGTCATCATCTTTGTTGAGATTTGCCATCAACACTTCATTAACTCCTTCAATGTTACAGAAAGTTTCATTATGATCATGAGTGGAACCTTGTTTCAGTTTCTTCTCCATTTCTTCTTAATTACTTGAGTTTCTTATAATTTGGTGGATCAAGATTCAGTGGAGAAGGGTACTTATATATAACTCGTTAGACAGTCAAAAAATTCCACTTGTTTTGGCTTTATTTTGTATACACTTGCATGTATGTCAACTCAATGGAAAGGCATCTACGCGATTTGTCTTAACAGAGATTCCTTTAAAATAAGACTTGACATTGCCTTAAAACAAGGCTAGAAATTCCTTTAAAATAAAACTCATTTAGTAATAATATCAATTGAGTAGTTTCTATATTTGCACATGATATGTATTTCGATTTCCAATAAAATATTTGTATTGACTGCTAGGGTGCGTGTTCCCATGCATAACTAACACGTTTTAAACTCTTTCGGAGCTAGGTCAAAAAGCACGTGGAAATTCATTATACAAACAAGTAGTTACACTGAGAAAAAAATATATGAAATCATATCAATTTTGGTACAAGCTAGGAAGCTTCAGGTCTACAATACAAAAAAGTTAATTTATTTTAAAGATCAACAAGCAGTCTTAATTTTATAATCAATTATCCAGTTTGTGTTTCTCAGATGTTGCACGATAAAAGATTATTACAATTAATTTGCCCGTAAATATAGAAATTAAACTAGAACATTAGTACACACGTCAGGTGGGTTCAATAGCAATATTTAATGCGTAGCAGATTTTTCAACCCAACAGCCACGTTGATATCATGACCAAATGCAAACACGTAATTGAAGATATATAACTGCGTAAGAAGTATATATAAAGGTAAGGTAATTCTAAACTATGTTAATTAATTACCTGGTAGAACAATCACAGCTTCCTCTTTGGCCAGCTTTAGACCAAAATCCATGTCATCACTAATGCCTTCAAGTACCTAATGACAGGTTTAGTTCTATCTGCATGTAGTAGTAATAAAATACAATTTTGTATTTAATTTTTTTTTTTTTTTTTTGAATCACAATATCAGTAAGTCGTGGCAATGTGTATATACCATCACAGACATGGAGCCTCCAGGTTTTTGTGGGTAAGCAATGCTCGGGACGTCCTTGATTTTGCTGTAAAAGATGTCTACAGCTTCTCTAATGGTGTTGAGAATACTGGAATAAAATTCTCCTTTTAGAGTCTCCAAGATTTGAGGAATGGCCCCTTGATATATATATCATAATTTTCATTTCTAGTTTAAAATGATTTAGTTCCAAGATAATTTAATCTTTTTGATAAGTTGTTTACAATAAAAAACTCATATTTGTATACCTGAATGAAAGGTTGCAGGAGAAGTAGAGATGTTAAGATAATTCTTAATTCCGTCCACAATCTGGTCAGAACAGAAATTGGAACGATTTGAAGTTTAAATGCATATTCGGTTAAGTCTCTCGGCTGTATCAATTTATAAGTAATTATAGCGGACATGACCAACCCCATAGTTTTTACGGATGCCAATATTAGGATCATTTAACACAATCCAAACAAGCTTCCAACCAGGAAGAATCCATCATTTTGACAGAGACCCCAATTTAACTACAGGCACAATGGATTCAAACTGTCCCATAGGTTCGAACCGTTTTTTCCCAAAAGTTAGATGCCCAAAAACTTCATCAGTAATCACAAATATTCCAAGCTTTCTGTTAAGCACAAATCTACTCTATATGAGGGAGTAGAGCCTCCAAGAAGAAAGAAAAGAGAGAATAGAGTTTTAGTCAATAAGTTCTTCGCTACCCACATTATTCCAGTTCAGAGCTAATATAGCTGGTACATAAAAACTTAATAATTGCAGTTTTCTTAAAACCATTGTGTTATAACTACTCACAGAAAGAATCAACCAAATATAGCAACAGATCAAGAACAAGAATCACACCAAACACACACAAGAACAACCAGATTTACCATGGTTCACTTGCTCTATGTTTGAGCAAGCTACGTCCACGTTGAACTCGAGAATCACACGAGCTCGCTGCACTAAGACTGTCAAGATTACAGTTTACACACACAGCAACACAAATCCCTCAAAACCCCCTTCTTCAACCCGTAACTTACCCTAGAGATTACACCCTTCGAATCCCTAAATACAGCGTATACAATACACCCAGAATGACTTGACCCAGTCACTTAATCAACAAGTTACAGGATCCACTCAACCCAAATTGAAAACCCTAAAGGCTCAAAGATGGTGTTTAAAGAAGAAGAGAGAGACTTGTATAAAATGAAAATGAATCGAATGCATAAACTGCCAAAATAATTCTGCTTTTATATGGTTGACATTAGGGTTGAATTTCAGCCGTTGGATCTTCTTTTCATCAACGCTCAGGATTGTTTCTGTCGTTTAGATCAAAGCGACGTCGTTCCATTTAAGTGCAAATACGACAGCGTTTCAAGCCATCATCCAACAATCTCCACCTTGATGGGTTGAAAAACAGCCCTTGTGCTAGTGCAGCTTGCCTTTAGTGAGTCCTTCATTGTTCTCTTATTACTGTTGCTTACTGAATGGACAGTAGGTTCAAGCAATGCTTGAACTTCGCAATTGTAACAATCTTCGTACCCATGTCTGCTGGATTGTGCTCAGTAGGAACCTTATTGAGTATTATCTCCCCCCTAGTGATAAGATCTCTCACAAAGTGATAGCGAACATCTATGTGTTTGGTTCGCTCATGGTACACTAGATTCTTACTCAAATGTATTGCACTTTGACTGTCTGAAAAAATGGTTGGTCTCAGTTCAGTCAGTTTTGCTTCACTCAGGATCCTTTTGAGCCATACTGCCTCTTTAAATACATCAGCTACAGCCACATATTCAGCCTCGGTTGTTGATAGTGCAACTATAGGCTGTAATTGGGACTTCCAGCTGATGCAGTTGTCCCCCAAGGTAAAGTAATATGCAGTGGTTGACTTTCTAGTGTCCCTGTCACCTGCAAAATCAGAGTCTACAAAACCATCCAGCTCAAGTGAGGCAAATCTTTTATAATATTCCAGTCCCACATTTAAAGACCCACTAACATATTTGAGTACCCACTTCAGGGCTGTCCAATATTCCATACCAGGATTGGACATGAATCTACTCAGCAATGATATCACAAATGATAGGTTAGGCCTAGTGCTAATCATAGCATACATCAAGGATCCAATCACATTAGCATAGGGAATGGTCTCCATTCTAATTGACTCAGCATCAGTATTAGGGCATTGGGCCTTGCTTAAGGTGAAGTGGTTTTCTAAAGGCATTGAGATAGTTTTGGACCCTGACATTCCAAATTTTTCTACTAACTTATGCAGATATGAACACTGGTGAATTTTCAATTTGCATTTACTCCTGTTTCTATCAATTTGCATTCCTAAAATCTTCCTAGCATCCCCTAGGTCTTTCATTTCAAATTCTGCATTCAGTTTCTTTTTTAACTCACAGATCAGAGGCTTTGATTTACTTATTAGTAACATATCATCTACATACAACAGTAAGTAAATAGGTATTTCATCTAAAACAGCAAAGTAGAAACAACTGTCATATTTACTCCTAGTGAATCCTATACTTACTATAAAGGTGTCAAACCTCTTATACCATTGTCTAGGGGATTGCTTTAGACCATATAAGGATTTCAACAGTAGGCAGACATGATTAGGGGCCCTTTTATCTATGAAACCTAAGGGTTGGCTCATGTAGATCTCTTCCTCAAGATCTCCATGAAGGAATGCAGTTGTGACATCTAATTGTTCAAGCTCTAGATCCTGGTGAGCTACTATGGACAGCATAAGCCTTATGGTTTTGTACTTACCTACTAGGGAAAAGACTTCATTGAAGTCAATTCCCTCTCTTTGGGTGAAACCCTTTGCTACAAGTCTAGCTTTATACCTGAGGAGTTCCTTATCAGTGATACCTTCCTTTAGTTTGAACAGCCACTTGCATTGTACAAGTTTCTGATCTTTAGGCTTTGGTACAAGCTTCCAGGTTCTGTTCACCTCCAAGGATTTCATTTCAGCTTCCATTGCAGCCTTCCATTGGTCACTTTCTTTTGTCTGCATGGCTTCCTCATAGGTTTCTGGTTCTCTTCTTTGTACTTCAGTACCTACAAGGAGGGTAGTGTATATTAGGTTAGCATAGGAATATCTCATAGGTGCCCTTACCTGTCTTCTGGTTCTGTCTCTTGCAACCTGGTAGTCTTGCAAGTGTTCAGGTTGGATCTTAGTATCATCTACTGTTTCTATCTCATCCTCATGTTCTGGATCAGTTTGTCCAGTTTCTTCTCCATGTTCAGTAATAGCTCAAGTTTCTTGGCTGGTTTGAGTTTGGACAGGAAGCTCCACCTCAATTGGTGTAACTTCAGGTTGGGTGAAGGGATCATCTGTTCTTGACATGGGGTCAGTTTCGGTTCTAGTTTCCTTACAAGGAAAAACTCCCTCATTGAATATGACATCTCTGCTCACAATGATTTTAACCCCTGAAGTATCTCTTTCCCAGAGTCTATAGCCTTTGGTCCCTTCTTGATACCCCAGGAATATGCACTTGGTTGACCTAGGTTCCAATTTGCCTCCTGCGGTGTGTGCATAAGCTGCACACCCAAAAACTCTCAAGTGGCTTAAAGCTGGGACTCTACCTGTCCACATTTCCTCAAGGCTCTTTAAGTTTATTGCAGTAGATGGGCTTCTATTTACCAGGTAAGCAGCTGTTGTAAGAGCTTCTCCCTAGAATGAGGTGGGGAGATTGGAGGTTATTAACAGGCACCTAACCTTATCAAGGAGGGTTTTATTCATTCGTTCTGCCACTCCATTCTATTGTGGGGTATATGTTACTGTCCTATGTCTTAAAACCCCTTGGTCACTACAAAACTTATCAAATTCTTGATTACAGAATTCTAGCCCATTGTCTGTTCTGAGAACCTTCACCCTTTTTCCCATTTGGTTTTCTACTAAGGTTTTCCAATCCTTAAACCTAGCTAGGGCCTGATCTTTTGTTTTCAATAAGTATACCCACACCTTGCGGCTATAGTCATCCACCAGAGACATGAAGTAATTATTCCCTCCATAAGACTTCACTTTTCCAGGTCCCCAAAGGTCAGATCTAGTGGACTAGTGGCTAGGTGTGTCCCTTTGGTGAAACTATTTCTATGTTGTTTCCCTAAAACACAATTCTCACAGAATTCGAGGGATGTGGTCTTGTCCTTACCAAACTGTCCTTTATTCTTCAGAATGTCCATGCCCTTTTGACTCATGTGGCCTAATCTAAGATGCCACTTTTCTGTATTGGACAAGTTAGTAGAAGTAATCACAGAGTTAAAACAGTTTTGGGAATGATTTCCACAAAGAATATAAAGGCCATTTCTCTTCTCTCCTGTCAGTATCAAGTTGTTATCCCTATATATGTTCAAGCATCCATGTTCTGCTTTGTAACAACATCCTGATTCTTCTAAGGTGCCAAGGGATATCAAGTTTCTTTTAAGTTCTGGTATGTATCTGACCCTAGTTAGTTTTACCACTTTTCTAGTGTTAACCCTTAGAGTCACAGTGCCTACCCCTTTTACTTTGCAAGCATTATTGTTTCCCATGTAAACAATTTCATTTTCAACATTTTCAAAATCCTGGATCCAGTCTCTCCTAGGACTCATGTGAAATGAACAGCCTGAGTCCAGCACCCACTCTTCACCAGTGTCATTCATTGACACAGTAAGGACTTTAGGCTCCTCTACCAGGTTTCTAGTAGTAGCTAGGTTATTCTCAGTATTCCCTTGTTTTTGCTTTTTAATCCACTTAAAACAGTTCTTTTTAATATGCCCAGTTTTATTATAAAAGAAACATTTTCTGGACTCTCCTCTATGCTTGTTACTGCCCTTCCATTTTTTCTTATTTCTAGGCCCCTGATTATTCTGATTTCCCTTGCCAGTGTGACTAGGTTCTGGTCTACTCTTAACAAACAGATTTGTGCCATTCCGTTTATGAGTTTTCAATTCTAATTCTCTAGCCCTAAGTCCTGCTGTTATTAGGTCAAGATTTGGTACAGTACCAGAGTACTGTAGGGCATTCTTGACTACTTGGTAGTCTTCAGTCAGGGAATTCAATAGAATCATAGCTAGGCTGGTTTCTCCTAAGGCTTGATCTGTCCCTTTTAGGACCAAGGTCATTTTCAGAAACTCATCTAAGTTTTCATCTATACTCTTAGCACTATCCATTTTATAAGAGAATAAAGCCCCCTTTAGAAAAGCTAGGTTGGGGGCAGATTGCAAAGCATACAAGGTAGTGAGTTTACCCCAGAGTTCAATCGGTGATTCAATTTCATCTACCTTCCGGAGGACGCTGTTAGACAGATTCATGATTATCAGATTGTATGCCTCCTCATTGATCTCCTCTGGCTATTTTTCGGAGTCCTCTTCCAGTGCGATGGCAACCTTGTTGTGAGAAAGCAATGCTTTCATCTTTTTCTTCCAACTCCCAAAATCGATATTCCCATCATATTTGGAGATCTCCATACGAGTGGTACTCATTACAATATAATGAAAAATAAAGAAAACAACAAAGAATCTAAGAAGGTACGTAGCTTTGTTACACCAGAATTTGCCAATTACTGCCAGGCAGTTTTTAAGGCTGTTACTGGTTTCCCAACCTCCCAACTTGAACCCCCCAACGGCTCCAAGAGGGTCTTTACCGACAGCGACGAGTCGATTGTAGAAAATGCAAAGAATGCAGCTCACTGCCAAAATAACTCGCTTTATGGTTGACATTAGGGTTGAATTTCAGCCGTTGGATTCTTCTTCATCAACGCCTCAGGATTGTTCTGTCGTTTAGATCAAAGCGACGTCGTTCCATTAAGTGCAATACGACAGCGTTTCAAGCCATCATCACCAATCTCCACCTGATGGGTTGAAAAACAGATCCCTGTGCTAGGAGCTTGCCTTTAGTGTCCTTCATTGTTCTCATTACTGTTGCTCTGAATGGACAGTAGGTTCAAGCAATGCTTGAACTTCGCAATTGTAACAATCTTCGTACCCATGTCTGCTGGATGTGTCAGTAGGAACCTTATTGAGTATTATCTCCCCCCTAGTGATAGATCTCTCACAAGTGATAGCGAACATCTATGTGTTTTGGTTCGCATGGTACACTAGATTCTTACTCAAAGTATTGCACTTTGACTGTCTGAAAAATGGTTGGTCTCAGTTCAGTCGTTTTGCTTCACTCAGGTCTTTTGAGCCATACTGCCTCTTTAATACATCAGCTACAGCCACATTTCAGCCTCGGTTGTTGATAGTGCAACTATAGGCTGTATTGGGACTTCCAGCTGATGCGTTGTCCCCCAAGGTAAGAAATTGCAGGTGACTTTCTAGTGTCCTGTCACCTGCAAATCAGAGTCTACAAACCATCCAGCTCAAGTGAGGCAAATCTTTTATAAATTCCGTCCACTTACCACTAACATATTTGAGTACCCACTTCAGGTGTGCCATATTCCATACCGGATTGGACATGAATCTACTCAGAATGATACAAAATGATAGGGTAGGCTGTGCTAATCATAGCATACATAAGGATCCAATACACTTAGCATGGAATGGTCTCCCTCTAATTGACCAGCCATCAGTATTGAGGGCATTGGGCCTTGCTTAAGGGAAGTGGTTTTCTAAGCATGAATAGTTTGGACCCTGACATTCAAATTTTTCTACTAACTTATGCGTGATACACTGGTGAATTTTCAATTTGCATTACTCCTGTTTCTACAATTTGATTCCTAAAATCTTCTCGCTCCCTAGGTCTCATTTCAAATTCTGCTTCAGTTTCTTTAACTCACAGATCAGAGGCTTTGATTTACTTATTAGTACATATCATCTACATACAACAGTAAGTAATAGGTATTTCATCTAAAACGCAAAGTAGAAAACACTGTCTATTACTCCTAGTGAATCCTATACTTACTATAAAGGTGTCAAACCTCTTATCCATTGTCTAGGGGATTGCTTTAGACCAATAAGGTTCAAAGTAGGCAGACATGATTAGGGGCCCTTTTATCTATGAAACCTAAGGGTTGGCTCATGTAGACTCTCTTCCTCAGACTCCATGAAGGAAGCAGTTGTGACATCTAATTGTTCAAGCTCTAGATCCTGGTGAGCTAATGGACGCATAACCTTATGGTTTGTACTTACCTACTGGGAAAGACTTCATTGAAGTATTCCCTCTCTTTGGGTGAAACCCTTTGCTACAAGTCTAGCATATTACTGAGGAGTTCCTTATCAGTGATATCTTTTTAGTTTGAACGCCATGTTGTACAGTTCTGTTTTAGGCTTTGGTACAAGCTTCCAGGTTCTGTTCACTCCCAAGGATTTCATTTCAGCTTCCATTGCAGCCTTCCATTGGTCACTTTCTTTTGTCTATGGCTTCCTCATAGGTTTCTGGTTCTCTTCTTTGTACTTTAGTACCTACAAGGAGGGTAGTGTATATTAGGTAGCAATTACGGAATTATTTATCATGGCTGAACACTATCTTGGTTTTTGGTTTCAATATCAGTAAGTCGTGGCAATGTGTATATACCATCACAGACATGGAGCCTTCAGGTTTTTGTGGGTAAGCAATGCTCGGGACGTCCTTGATTTTGCTGTAAAAGATGTCTACAGCTTCTCTAATGGTGTTGAGAATACTGGAATAAAATTCTCCTTTTAGAGTCTCCAAGATTTGAGGAATGGCCCCTTGATACATATATCATAATTTTCATTTCTAGTTTAAAATGATTTAGTTCCATGATAATTTAATCTTTTTGATAAGTTGTTTACAATAAAAAACTCATATTTGTATACCTGAATGAAAGGTTGCAGGAGAAGTAGACATGTTAAGATAATTCTTAATTCCGTCCACAATCTGGTCAGAACAGAAATTGGAACGATTTGAAGTTTAAATGCATATTCGGTTAAGTCTCTCGGCTGTATCAATTTATAAGTAATTATAGCGAACATGACCAACCCCATAGTTTTTACGGATGCCAATATTAGGATCATTTAACACAATCCAAACAAGCTTCCAACCAGGAAGAATCCATCATTTTGACAGAGACCCCAATTTAACTACAGGCACAATGGATTCAAACTGTCCCATAGGTTCGAACCGTTTTTTCCCAAAAGTTAGATGCCCAAAAACTTCATCAGTAATCACAAATATTCCAAGCTTTCTGTTAAGCACAAATCTACTCTATATGAGGGAGTAGAGCCTCCAAGAAGAAAGAAAAGAGAGAATAGAGTTTTAGTCAATAAGTTCTTCGCTACCCACATTATTCCAGTTCAGAGCTAATATAGCTGGTACATAAAAACTTAATAATTGCAGTTTTCTTAAAACCATTGTGTTATAACTACTCACAGAAAGAATCAACCAAATATAGCAACAGATCAAGAACAAGAATCACACCAAACACACACAAGAACAACCAGATTTACCGTGGTTCACTTGCTCTATGTTTGAGCAAGCTACGTCCATGTTGAACTCGAGAATCATACGAGCTCGCTGCACTAATACTGTCAAGATTACAGTTTACACACACAACAACACAAATCCCTCAAAACCCCCTTCTTCAACCCGTAACTTACCCTAGAGATTACACCCTTCGAATCCCTAAATACAACGTATACAATACACCCAGAATGACCTGACCCAGTCACTCAATCAACAAGTTACAGGATCCACTCAACCCAAATTGAAAACCCTAAAGGCTCAAAGATGGTGTTTAACGAAGAAGAGAAAGACTTGTATAAAATGAAAATGAATCGAATGCATAAACTACCAAAATAATTCTGCTTTTATATGGTTGACATTAGGGTTGAATTTCAGCCGTTGGATCTTCTTTTCATCAACGCTCAGGATTGTTTCTGTCGTTTAGATCAAAGCGACGTCGTTCCATTTAAGTGCAAATACAACAGCGTTTCAAGCCATCATCCAACACATTGAAACTACCTAAAATAACAACATAAACTGCTAAATAAATGCTAATTATGTGCTACATAACATAATTTTTGGCCCAAAATGGAGACTGACGAACCCTCTGGGTTTTTCTGATTTCCTTTGAATCTGCCTTCTTAACATTTCTCTCCCCATTTGGTGCAACCTTGCCCTCAAGGTTGTAAGGAATCAGCCCATAAACAGCTTCCATTTCTGTTGCATTTTCCCAGGATGCGTCTTCCAAAGGAAGACCTTGCGATTGAACTAATAGCTGCTCCACTCTTCCACCATCTCGCATTCGTGTTCTGTGTCCCACTACTGCCAATGGTACAACCTGTGGGTGACCCTTAAAAACTGTCGGAGGTAAAGCCAATTCGTGCTCGGGAACCAATGCATGATAAGGTTTTTGATGAAGTTATGATGCTATGCTAGAAGTGCATTATGCAGGGACTGAAGGTTGAAGATTGTTTTTGCCGCAAATAAAGTGTTGTGCATGGTGTTATGCTGGAAGCAGTAACTTAGGGACAGTTTGTTAACTTTTTGTGTTATGATATGGTTAGGTGTATCCAGCTGAATATGAGGCTTTATGTCTCTTAATTTTATTATAGTTGTTCAAATTGTGTGGTTAACCTTGATTATGTAAAAAGCTCACTGATGTAGTGGTTGTAGCAGTGAGCTGACAAAGTTATATTATGTATTTGGTTTGTAAATGAATGCAAGCAGTTGGACACTCTTCTGTTTTTTATTTTCTTTGCATAATCCGGCATTACAAAAACCCCAACATGGTATCAGAGCTAGCTTACCACACCTCCATTTAAAAAACTCAAAAACTAATCTTGAATCACTATCAAACTCCAGCCTCCTTGAAGAACAATTCTGTCCCAAACTATAATCTGTTTCCATGGCAACTCAGTCAGCTTCCCTTTCACTGCTAGTGTTCAATGGTGACCAATACCATATTTGGGCTGTTAGAATGAAAGCCTATCTAAGAGGGCAGGGGCTCTGACAGTATGTTGAGGAAGAGAAACAACCACCACAGCTTGGTCCAAACCCTACTCTGAATCAGATGAGGTTGTATGAAGAAGAAATGTCAAAAGCTCCAAGGGCCCTATCTCACATACATTCGACTGTGACAGAGTTTTGTGTTTACAAGGATAATGGCGTGTGAAACAGCAAAAGAAGCTTGGGATAGGCTGAGAGAGGAGTTCATGGGAAGTGATACAACAAGGAACATGCAAGTGATGAACTTGCGGAGAGAATTTGAGATGTTGAGAAGGCAGGAAGTGGAGAAAGTGAAAGAATATGTGGATAGGCTTATGAGTGTGGTGAATAAGATCAGGCTATTGAGAGTAGAGATGAGTGATAAGATGATTGTTGAAAAGGTGCTAGTTAGCTTACCCGAGAGGTTTGAATCCAAGATATCCTCCTTAGAAGATTCAAAGGATCTGTCACAAATTAGCCTCACTGAATTAGTCCATGCACTGCAGGCTCAAGAACAAAGAAGTTTAATGAGGCAGGAGGACACTAATGAAGGTGCTATGATGGCTGCTCAAAAGGGAAAGAATGTGCAAGGGAATAACAGAAGGTATGTCGAAGACAAGAGAGGAAAAGAGAAAACCAGTGGACAGTGGGGAAAACCAAGTGGAACAAGGAGTTATCCACCATGTTCTCACTGCAAAAAGAAGGGTCACTTTGAGAACAGGTGCTGGTTTAGGCCTGGGATCCAATGTAAAGGTTGCAAACAGTTTGGGCACAATAAGAAGGTGTGCAAGAACAAAGGTGCATAGCCAACACAACAAGCTCAATCTGCAGAGGATCAACAGCAGGGCAGTAAGTCTGAGCAACTGTTTATAGCTTCATGCTACACAACTCAGACCAGCAGTGATGTGTGGCTGATAGACAGTGGTTGCACCAACCACATGGTAGCCAACTTGCAGAATTTCATCAGGTTGGATAAAACCTACAGCTTCAAAGTCAGAATCGAAAATGGTGAATGTGTGGAAGCCAAAGGAATTGGAGATGTTGCTGTCCCAACACAAACAGGTACCAAAGTTATTTCAAGTGTCTTATATGTACAAGAAATTACACAAAATCTGTTGAGTGTAGGACAAATGCTAGAAAAGAATTATACATTGCACTTTCAAAACCATTCATGCATTATATTGGACTGTGAGGGAAATGAGCTGATGAATGTTAGAATGCTGGGAAATTTTTTTCCAATAGAGTGGAAAAAGTCAGAGAACTTTGCACTGACTAGTAGGTTTGAAGAGTCTAAACTTTGGCATAAAAGGTTTGGCCACTTTCACTACTTAGGTCTCAAAGAACTTAGGACTAGAGACATGGTGCTGGACTTACCCGAAATAGAGGAGAAAAAGAATCTCTGCATAGCCTGCCAACTTGGCAAACTCAGCAGACCATCATTTCCATCAGATCAGGCCTGGAGGGCCAGTGACAAGTTGCAGTTGATCCACACAGATGTGTGTGGTCCTATGAAGACTGATTCTTTGAATGGAAGTAGGTACTTTGTACTCTTCATTGATGATTCCTCTAGGATGGCCTGGGTTTATTTCCTGAAGCAGAAAAATGAGGTAGCTGTGATATTCAGAAAGTTCAAGCCGTTGGTGAAGAACCAAGCTGGGACAATGATCAATGCCATAAGGAGTGATAATGGGACAGAATACACATCAAGTGAATTCTGTTCAATCTGCAATGAAGCTGGAATTTAGCACCAATTTACTACCTCTTACACTCCACAACAGAATGGTGTTAGTGAGAGGAGAAACAGAACCATCATGGAGATGGCAAGATGCATGATGGCAGAAAAGAAACTTCCCAAAATGTTCTGGGCTGAGGCTGTTAATACAGGAGTTTATCTCCTGAATATACTGCCAACCAAAACAGTCAAGAAACAAACTCCAGTTGAGGCCTGGAGTGAAGCTAAACCAGTAGTGGGAAATCTGAAAATATTTGGAAGTATATGTTATGTCATGGTTCCAGCAAGCAAGAGAACTAAGCTAGATGATAAGGCTGAGGTTGGAATTTTCATAGGTTACAACAGCCAATCTAAAGGCTACAAAGTTTACATCCCTAAGTCAAAGAAAATAGTGATTACAAGGGGTGTAAAGGTTGATGAAAGTGCAGTTTGGAATTGGGAAGAGAAGAGAATAGATGAGGAACCTGAACCAAGGCAGGAAGAGATAAGAGAAGAACTGATCTGAGAGGCAGATTCTGATGAAGATGAAGAACATGAAGTGAGAGGGACTAGATCCCTGGCTGATGTATACGAAAGATGTAATGTGGCTATGGTTGAACCTAGGAATTATAATGAAGCAGCAAAGTCTGATGTCTGGAAGGCTGCAATGCAGGAGGAGCTCACCATGATTGAGAAGAATAATACTTGGAGATTAGTTGACAGACCAGAAAAGAGGAAAGTAATCCAAGTGAAATGGATTTACAAGCTGAAAATTAACCCTGATGGATTAGTCCATAAGCATAAAGCAAGACTTGTGGTTAAAGTTTTGCACAACAGCAAGGGATTAATTTTTCTGATACTTTTGCTCCTGTAGCCAGGTATGATACCATCAGATTGTTGCTGGCACTTGCAGCCCAATTTGATTGGGAAATTTTCCAATTGGATGTCAAATCAGTATTCTTGAATGGCTGGCCTACAGAGGAGATATATGTGGAGCAACCAGAAGGCTATAAGGTTAAAGGAAAAGAGGATCAAGTGTACCTACTGAGGAAGGCTTTGTATGGCCTGAAACAGGCCCCTAGAGCTTGGTACAACCGGATAAATGACCACTTATGCAACCTAGGATACACTAGAAGTCCAAATGAACACACACTTTACATTAGGAAGATAGAAAATGGATTGGTTGTGGTCTCTTTATATGTTGATGACTTGCTGATTTCTGGAAGTAATACTGAAGAGCTGAATCAGTTCAAGACAACCATGCAAACTGAGTTTGAAATGATAGACTTGGGGCTGATGACTTACTTTCTAAGCATGGAGATAAATCAGTCTCCAAATGGAATTTTCGTGTGCCAACAGAGGTATGCAACTGAGATACTAATAAAGTTTAGGATGGAAAGCTGTAAACCAATAGATACCCAACTGGTTCCCAACCTGAAGCTGAGTAAACAAGATGTTGCATAGAGAGTGAATGAGGGAAAATTCAGGAGTCTGGTAGGTTATCTGCTGTATCTCACAGCCACCAGACTTGACCTCATGTTCACTGCAAGCTACCTTTCCAGGTTCATGAGTAACCCAAGTGAGCTGCATTTTAAAGCAACCAAAAGAGTTTTGAGGTATGTGAGAGGAAGTACAATGTTGGGCATTTGGTTTAAAAAATCTGAAAGTTTGAAGCTGTTGGGGTATACTGACAGTGACTGGGGTGGTTCCTTAGATGATTTGAATAGTACCTCTGGTTATGTATTTTACATAAACCAAGGTGCAGTTTGTTGGTTATCAAGGAAGCAGGAAATCGTGGCTCAGTCCACTGTTGAAGCAGAATGTATCTCTGTAACAGTCGCAGTAAATCAAGCTGTATGGCTAAGAAAGATTTTGAATGATTTGCAACAAGTTCAGGGAAATCCTACACTGATCTTGTGTGATAATTAGTCGGCTGTAGCCATGGCCAAAAACGTTGTACTCCATGGCAGAACTAAACATATTAAGATAAAGTAGCATGTAGTGAGGGAAGCTGAACAATGTGGTGAAGTTAGCTTAGTGCATTGCAGGGGAGAAGATCAAGTTGCGGACATTATGACTAAAGCCTTGTCCAAATCCAAGTTTGAAGACTTAAGGCTAAAACTTGGTGTTTCCAACAAAAGCATCAAGGAGGAGTGATGAAGTTATGATGCTATGCTGGAAGTGCATTGTGCAGGGACTGAAGGTTGAAGATTGTTTTTGCCGCAAATAAAGTGTTGTGCATGGTGTTGTGCTGGAAGCAATAACTTAGGGACATTTTGTTAACTTTTTGTGTTATGATATGGTTAGGTGTATCCAGCTGAATATGAGGCTTTATGTCTCTTAATTTTATTATAGTTGTTCAAATTGCGTGGTTAACCTTGATTATGTAAAAAGCTTAATGATGTAGTGGTTGTAACAGTGAGCTGACAAAGTGATATATTATGTATTTGGTTTGTAAATGAATGCAAGTAGTTGGACACTCTTCTGTTTTTTCTTTTCTTTGCATAATCCGGCATTACAAAAACACCAACAGTTTTAAAAGTGAAACATGAAATACATGGTGAATTTTTTACTCAGGCGGTAACGCCAACTTATAAGCCATTTGACCCACTTTTTTAACAACCTGAAATGGACCATAATACCATCGACCGAGTTTTGTATATCCTTCACCACGCAAGGAATTCTGACGATATGGTTGAAGTTTTAAGTACACCATGTCACCCACTTGAAAATCTAATGCATGACATCGGTGATTAGCACTTCGAGTCATTTGCTGTTGAGCACGAGTTGAATTTTCCTTCAACTCTCGTAGTAGCAGATCTCTATTGGCTAGTTCCCAATCCATTGCTTCCAATTTTGGATCACCAACTGTATAGGGCTAAATAGTAGGGGGGTCACAACCATACACAAGTTTAAATGGTGTAGTGCTTGCGACAGTATGACAGGAAGTGTTGAAGAAGAACTCTGCCCATAATAAATACTCCACCCACTTTTGAGACTGATCCATGGTAAAACAGAGTAAATACTACTCAAGTGAACGATTCGTCACCTCTGTTTGACCATCCGTTTGAGGATGGTATGCCGTACTGTGCTTTAGAGTTGTTCCACTAAGTGCAAACAATTCTTGCCAAAAGGCTCTCAAGAAAATAGGGTCGCAATCACTTAGAATTGATTTTGGGAGTCCATGAAGTTTGTATTCCATGCTCATAAATAGCGTTGCCACCTTCGCATCTGTAAATCCCTTTTTGAGCGGCCCGAAATGCGGATATTTGGTTAACCTGTCAACCACAACCAAAATGACTGAGTAACTAGCCGACTTTGGCAACCCTGTAACAAAATCCATTGCTATTTCCTCCCAAATATGATTAGGTACTGGCAATGGTTGGAGCAATTCCGTTGGTGCGCGAGCTTGATACTTAGGTTGTTGACAGACATGACACTTTTGCACAAATTCCTGAACATCCTGAGCCAATCCCTCCCAATAAAAATTTAATGATAATCTGCTCACTGTCTTATGAATACCACCGTGCCCGCCTAAAGGAGAGGAATGGAATTCAGTCAAAAGCTGCTGCCGTAATTCTTTGTCTACAAGAACCACAAGTCTGTCATGATAAAATAATTGTTGATCTCGCAATGCAAAGCCCAGATGAGTGTGTATCTCCTGTTGAAGATCTGTCATTATTTTTTGACAAAATTTATCCCACTGTAATGCGTCTCGCAGCTGGCCTAGGATAGAGAAAATTGGAACTGAAAGAGAAAATGTCTCAGCTTGGACCTTTCGTTGTTCACCCTTGAACTGTCGTGATAATGCATCTACCACAAGATTAGAATTGCTTGACTTATAAGTCACTATAAAATCAAATCCTAAGAGTTTAATGAGATAGGCATGTTGCTTTGGAGTTTGGATTACTTGTAACAATAAATTCAGCAAGCTCTGATGGTTTGTGGGGATGACAAACTTTCGTCCCAGTAAATACTACTGCCAACACATGATTGCTTCTATAACGACATACAACTCACGAACATATGCCGAAGCTTTCTGTAATCGAAGAGTCAGTTTCTTGCTAAAAAATGCAATTGGGTGACCATCTTGCATGAGTACAGTGCCAATCCCAGTACCTGAAGCATCCATTTCCAATTCAAATGACTTATTAAAATTCGGTAGAGCCAAGACCGGAGCTCGAGTCATTGCTTATTTCAAGTTTTTGAAGGCTATCAAGGCTTCAACGGACCACTCAAACTTGTCTTTTTGTAGGAGGTTTGTTAATGGGGCGGCAATGGAAGCATAATGTTGCACAAATTTTCTATAATATCCTGTTAACCCTAAGAATCCATGCAATTACTGTATTGTCGTTGGATGAGGCCAGTCAATCATAGCTTTGATGTTAGAAGGATCAGGAGCCACTCCTTTACCCAAAACAATGTGTCCCAAATACTCAATACGACTAACACTGAATACGCATTTCTCTCACTTAGCAAAAAAATGTTATCCTGCAAGCAAGAAAGAACATCTGAGAGGTGTTTTGCATGAGTATCCAAATCACAACTGTATACCAAGATGTCATAAAAAAAATGATTACAAACTTATGAAGGAACAGTCTGAATACTTCATTCATGGTACTTTGGAATGTCGATGGAGCATTTGTTAAGCCTAACGACATGACCACGAATTCATAGTGGCCCTCATGAGTTCTAAAAGCGGTCTTTGCTATATCCTCCTCTACCATGCGAATCTGATGGTATTTGGACCTTAAGTCAATTTTAGAGAAAATTTTGGTACCATATAGCTCATCTAACAACTCATCGATTGTTGGAATGGGCAACTTGTCAGGTACTGTAATCTTATTAAGGGCTCGATAATCAACATATAATCGCCACGAACCATTATGTTTCTTTACCAATAGAACCAGTGATGAAAAATGACTTCAACTGGGTCTAATTAGTCTGCTCTCCAACATCTCTAATACCATTTTTTCCAACTCCCCTTTTTGAAAGTGAGGGTATCAATAACGGCGTACTTGTACTAGCTTGGAATTTGGTTGCAAGCAAATTCAGTGATCATTAACTCTTGGTGGTGGTAAGGCCGTAGTGGCCTTGAAGACATCTTGAAATTGATCCAAAACAACATCAATAGGTTCAGCTTGGTTACTTAATGACCACATCGACGATGTTGTAAAGTCCATGAGTGAGATGCTAACACATTGAAAAGAAACATCAATAGAATTCACTTCCATTAATCATTCCAATTGGTGAAGATGAATTGGTTCTACAGTTTGTGGTTGTTGGCCATGCAAGGTCAAGTGTTCTTTTCCCCTTGTAAATGAGAGCATCAACTTTTTATAATCCATCAAAACTGGTCCTAAGGTGGAAAGCCACTGACCGCCCAACACAATGTCCGCCCCTCGAAGCGGAAGAACAAATAAATCCACCCAAATTTATGCCCTTCCAAATAGAGTGTTACTTTTTGACATAATCCTGAACATCCTAAGGTCTCACCATTCCAAATCATCACTTGAAAATTAGCTGACTCAATTATTGGCAACCTAAGGTGAAACACCACTCTCTCTTGAATAAAATGCGTTGAACTCCATCTATTAGAACCTCCATATTTCGACCCAACAATGTACCCTATATCCTAATTGTATTAGGGTTGTGCTGTCCTACCAGAGCATGTAAACTAATTACGGCAATCTTGGTTTCTACCTCATTCATCTCTTCCATTTTCAACTCCTCAACAGGCAAGGAATCATCAACCATTAGGAGATAAAATTTTGCCTCGCATCGATATCCTGCCGAAAATCTCTCACCACAATAAAAACAAAGCCCTTTATCACGACGCTCTTGCATCTGAGCAGCCGTCAGTTTCTTCACTGGAATTGGACCTGTTCGAGCAGTAGTTTGATTTTCCATTTGGCTCGTCAATGGTGGTGTAGGCAACAAGGTTGGCAATTTGGTTGTAGGTGTGGTGCTTGGTTTTGGTGGCTCTCATTGTTGGTTTCCTGTTGAACGGAAAGGTACTCGAAACTCACTCATTTTATCCTCCTGAAGTCTTGTTGATCCCATAGCATGCGTTAGATTTGTCAGACGAAAGGAACGAACCTCCCTTTAAATCTCCAGTAGCAAACCCGAAACAAAACAACTGAGTAGAAACGAATCAGAAATACCTGAAACTTTATTAGCCAACTCCTCAAATTTATTTTGATACTTCGCCACCCAACCTTGTTGGGTCAACTTTGCTAATTGACCTTGATAATCCATAAATTATGAAGGTCCAAAATAGATCTGCAAATCTTCAAGAAACGTCCTCCAAGAGCGTATCTGCCCATTCATGTGCATCCATTGATACCATGCTAACGCGGGGCTGTCCATGTGAAAGGAGGCGATAGTTGTCCTATGTTCCTCCAATGTCTCATGATAATCAAAGAACTATTCTACCTTAAATCGCCAACCCTTCAGATCAGTTCCATCAAACCTTGGTACCTTCAATTGAAAGAGTTTAAATGAAATTCATGCGGAACTCGTTCGCACACTGCCATTCCCCATGATTAGATTTCTTGTGGTCGAACAGCCATTCTCTTCTTCAATACGTGATTGCCGCTCCCGCTTTTATTACTCCCATTTACTATCCATCATCGACACCTTCATCCTTGACTCCTCGAAAATTGTTCCAAGGAATCAAGTTTCTCCACAACCGCCTACTGAGTTGTTGTCATCTGTTTCATTTGGTCATCCATAGTTTTTAATCTAGTTCCATCCGCCATTTCGTCTCTCAATGAAAGCACCAATTGTTAAGCACAAATCTACTCTATATGAAGGAGTAGAGCCTCCAAGAAGAAAGAAAAGAGAGAATAGAGTTTTAGTCAACAAGTTCTTCACTACCCACATTATTGCAGTTCAGAGCTAATATAGCTGGTACATAAAAACTTAATAATTGCAGTTTCTTTAAAACTATTGAAACTACCTAAAATAACAACGACATAAACTGCTAAATAAATGCTAATTATTTGCTAAACAACATAATTTTTGGCCCAAAATGAAGATTGACGAACCCTTTGGGATTTTCTGATTTCCTATAAATCTGCCTTCCTAACACTTTCGTGCCATCTTTGCAACCTGTATGAATTTCCACAAGACATACACAATGACACAAAACAAGAGGTTGCCACATTTGCAAATAATTAATAACAAAGATGATAAGATCAAAACGGTGTACTTCTACTTGACTAAAAGCTGCACAAACTTCATGTATCGGGTAACCTGGCCTAGTGTCATAGGCTGGGAGCTTCACACCTAAAAGGCTAACATATTAGGTGGAAAGACTCCCCCTTCATAAGCCCAAGATTGCTCTAATACGTTTATAATGTGGGGGCGTCACAGGTGAGACCTCTCACCTACCTGCCTACCTCATTCTTGTATGGACCCACAATCACATGGGATTTCTCCTCGTGGAGGCTTCGTAGGACATTGAAAGACTAACGGGCTGAGAGTTTCACACCCAATAAGCTAACTTCTTAGGTGGAGGGCCTCCCCCCTTTATAAGCCCAAGACGTCCCCAATACGCTTTTGATATGAGATTTGTTACACTAGGAAGCAAAATGTTTGCTCTAGGACGAGCAAGGACCGTTATGATGATTTCGATAGCTTGTGTACAAGTAATTGTGAGATAAACATCATCTGCTGACAATTGGTGGGAAATGTCATCTGAGAGATATTCTGCAATTGCCCTATAAGAAGATAAAAATAGGACACCAATAGAATGAATTTATATTAATTCTACACAATATCCCACCTTACAGGTGGAGGGACTCCCCCCTTTATAAGCCCAAGACGTCTCCAATACGCTTTTGATATGAGATTTGTTACACTAGGAAGCAAAATGTTTGCTCTAAGACTAGCAAGGACCGTTATGATGATTTCGATAGCTTGTGTACAAGTAATTGTGAGATAAATATCATCTGCTGACAATTGGTGGGAAATGTCACCTGAGAGATATTCTGCAATTGCCCTGTAAGAAGATAAAAATAGGACACCAATAGAATGAATTTATATGAATTCTACACAATATCAGTGCATACACCTAGTTACTCTTTTCGTTGTTACTGTAATGTCTCTTCATTTTCCAAATTATAGGATGACTTCAATATCTTGCTAAAGCTCGGGAAGGATTATCATGCAAGAAAAGAAAATAATTAAAACTGTTACTCTTTTTTGAAGAACCATTAACTGCATAGCTACAAGATGATAAACATTCAATTATCATGTATATAACATTACATAAATTGCCATCTTTTGAACATTAAGAGCCTTGAAAATCTAAAATTTACCTCGTTGCTGGAAGAATACCGAAGTCGGGAGTGTAACCATTGAACCTAGCTGCGCATCAACAATGGCATCTTCGGCTAAAGGAGTGGTTCGAAAGCAAAGAAAAATGGAGGGGCCGCCTTGTGCAAGAGGGATGATGGACCTATGATCATCTTTATTGAGATGTTGCATCATCGTTTGAAAAACTCCTTGTATGGTATTAAAATTAGGTACTGCGTTAAGCTGTTTAGTCTCGTTGATAGACCAATACTGTTTTGAAGCATTCTTCATTTCTTGTTCTAGGTATTTTTTGTAGAAGTGATAATGCGAAGTGCTTTGACAATCTCTTGTGGGCAATATATATAAATAATACTGAAGGATATGCTATATGATGGTTATTTTGAAGCTCTAGAATTCCTTTATTTTGACATGGGTGTAATATTGTTGGACACGAACATCATATAATTAGGGCATCCAAAGGTTTAATTAAATCTTGATTAATTTTCACATAAATATAGATCAGTCACATTCACATACAAACACTTCAAACGTGTTAGTCCCTTCACAATCACCAGAATTGGAATTCAGAAGTTCTACATAAAAAGATACAAAGATTGGAATTAGTCTCTTTGTATAAACTGACTCTTCACATTCACATTCACATTAATTTCGCATAAACACAGATGTTTGACATTCACATTCAAATACAAACGCTTCAAATAGGCTAAAAGAGGAGTCGTTGTTGTTTTTGCTTCTCTACATCTAAACTGAATCAGACAGCCTTAAGTTTTCTCAATTTCTCTTTGCTTTTTTTAATTATTTTTCTTGGTTTTTATGTGTGATTGCTTTATTTGTAGGTACTAAAACCTAGGAAGAGGTTAGTGAAGAATGATTTATCAATTGGGTTGGAGAAACTATTAGCGACAAGGATTGCTGCACAGCTTGTTAGGGTGATAAGGTTGTTCAAGAGAAGAAGGTGTTGGAATTAGTAGTTGAGAAGGGTATACAAAATGGATTTAAGATTACATTCCCTAGAGAAGCTGATGAAGTTGTAAGTTAATAATTCATTCTTAGCTTAATTTTGAAGCTTTATTATATCTTGATATCATCTTTCTTTGTCACTTCTTCTCTCAACTCTTTCTGATAGTGTACTTGTGCTTTCATACTCTTTGGCGGGAGTAACCTCCGTCCACTTGGTTTGATCGTGGTTGAAATCAAGGTTTTTTTTTTTTTTTTTATTGGTATACAAGAAAAAATTGGTTGATTCAATTTGTTGATGGAGTTAGTTTAGGGTTTGGTCGGTGGTTGAAGATTGAGGAAAGAAAATTATATGTGTTTTTTGTGTAAGGTGAGTAAAAATTAGGGATTTTGGCACGAATTGAGTGAAGGAATATGTGCGTTAGAAAGGAAAGCGTGCTAATTAGGGAAAACTTTTAGTGTAAAATTAAGGGATCATATTGCCGATCCTAATTTTGGAAGGTTTGGATCTGGAAGATTCTAATAAAAAAAACAAATAGCCAAAAAGAGTAAGTTGTTTTTAGGTTTTTCTTACCATATCGGATGCTACATTGATAGAAGAAATTTAAAATAAAAATCACATCGCCGGTTTTTTGGATGTGTAAATGTGTAGGTAGAGAAGAGTGAGAGAAAGAGAGAGATGGGAATGAGGAAGAGGGATTTTTAAGGGAGAAAAGTAGCAGCAACTAAAGAGTGGTGGTGGTTCCAGAATGAAGCCTTGGATGATACGGGCTACGACGTTGGTTTTGCTTTGGACTTGCATAGTTCAATTAACGACAATTAGTGAGACTTGGGGTCCAAGACTAAAGAAGGACACAAGGAGCTTGCTGAAGTTGCTCAAGAATTGCAGTAATATTGTGTTAACGAACCAATAAAATGCTCTCTTATGTTTGGAGGTAAATTTTAGCTTCATAATATGTATTTATATATTTCTGAATTTAGAACTCAATGCATGTTGACTGTGGAGTTAGATATTGTACTCAGATTACCTTATTTTAGTGAAGATTTTGTTCTAGGCTAGCTTCACCGACTAGATACTTTCCTTGGAAAGAAAATGCACTGCATGCCCAGAAAATTTAAGGCTTACAATGGAAACAAATATGATGAACAAAATTAGGTGAAAAAAATGGCATTTTAATTAGAGAAGAATCCTACCAATGAATGGCTCCTATGAGACCATAGATGCGCTATGTTATTAGGAATTTTGAAATGCATCTTCTTTATTTGAAATTATAGTTGTTGATTACATTTGGATGATTTGGGGGTTAATAGATGAAATGTTTTTTCAAAGTGTGATGTGGTTTACTGTTCGAATCCAACATCTTCTGGGGGTGGCTACAGAAGTGTAATGGGGCGCCTTTTCTTCAAAGCAAAGGAGATGGTTCCATTTGTTGAAGCTCCTAACACTGTCAAAAACAGTGTCTCTTTCACTACTTTGGGTTTTCTTGATGGAGAAGTCTCTTTCAAAGGTAGAGCTTGCAAATCAGTTTACTTTGAATGGTGAAACAAATTACTTATTGCCTTTTTGCAACTTTTACGGATGTATCTTCCTTATATGTACATTGGCACGAAAACTATGCCTTCGATGACACATGGATTTGAGTTATATTTGAACCTCCAGTAGTCAAAGTTGGAGGTTTGGAGTTCCGGTACGGTGCTAAGAGTGAGGTTAAGCTGCAGATCACATATATAGATGAGAAGATCAGGCTGGGATTAGGATCCAAAGGCTCTTTATTTGTATTCCAAAGATGCAAGTAGACAGTATGAACAACTGTAGATATCGATTAGTGATTAGTAAAAACGATGAGTTCTTATCGGATTTGGGTATTTTCTTAGTGAAAGAGCAGCAAAAGATGCCAAAGAAGGCAATGAAGGAGGAAGAAAAGGTTAGCCGAGAGGCAGAGAAGATCGTGAAATGGGAAAAACAAGTGTCAATGAGAATGAGTGCTCATGACATTGAAGATGAGCTCAACGATGATTAGAGTGCAAACTAATGAGTATAGTCTATGGGTTTTGATTTCTATGATGGTTTGATCTTTCTATTATATAAACATGTTAAATGGGATTCTCCTGACTAATATTTTGTTATGGAGTTGTCTACCAATTTAATCTTATTGATGAGACTTAAATTCTATCTTTTTGTATTCTTTTATATGGAAATTGTAGCATGATGGTTTTGCAAATGCTATGCAAAAGTCATAGAATTTTTTGCTGGGGTATGTTTAATTTCTGTTTTGGCTTGAATGAATCTTGACCTTCAGTTAAATTTCATAATATCTTATCTAGATGAAATGCTTTCCAAATTGTCCTAAGAAAAGTGCTGTGACTCTTCTTCTGCTTTGAAAAGAGAATATATTCCTATCACTAAAATGGTCCATTATTATTTCGTTCTTAATTAATTTATTGATTTTTTTTCGAGTCAAAACCACTTTCATAAGCAACCCACGCAACGTGCGGGCCTTTCAACTTGTTCCTTATATATGAGTGCCACCTAACCGTTGAAATGAAGGTAAGATGGGTAAACTCTTAAGAAGCGTTAATAATAGGGCTGTTAACGAGCCGAGCTGAGCCGAGTTTTTGGCTTAACAAGCTCGGCTCGTGAAAAGAAAGAAGAATTCGAGTCGAGTCCGAGCCTTTAATTTTCTGATTTGGCTCGACTCGCAAAGAGAGAAAAAGATTTCGAGACTGGCTCGCGAGCCAGCTTAACGAGCCGAGTTAGAGCCGGCTCGCGAGCCAGTAAAGAACATGCAATTTTTTTTTTTTTAACTCGTTGCAGATTTTGTCTCTCTTATTTATTACTCTTTCTCTTTCACTTCTTTTCCCCTCTAATTTATTATTGATTTGCTTTCTTCTTTTCTCTCTCTCCAACTCCAATGTACAATGGCTCACGCTGCTCTCTTTTTATTTTTTTTTCCCTTTCTTTCTCCATGTTTCCCTTGCTCTCTCCAGTCTCCACCAACTCTGAAGTTAGCCAACTCTGAAGTTATTCTCTTTTGTTACTTATTACTCTTTGCTTTCTCTTCTTTTCTCTCTCTCTAATGACGCCTGTTTTTCCTATTTTCTCTTTCTTTCCTTCTTTCTCCTTTTTTCCTATTTTCTGTTTCTTTCTTTCATTCTTTATCCTTTTTCCCTTGCACTTTCCACCAACTCTGATTTCTTTCCTTCTTTCTCCTTGTTTCCCTGCACTCTCCACTAAATCTGACACCGATAACTTGCCTAAAATGGTTTGGTTTGGTTTGGTTTTAAGGGAAAGGATTTTAGTCGCGTTTTTAGGGATTTTAACATTGGGGTGTTCTTTGTCATTTTTGCAAACTTTTTGTTTTAAAAATTTTAGTTTAATCCCCTATACTTAATAAAACCCCTAAAACGCCCCTAATAATTCGAGCCTGGCTCAGCTCGTGAGCGTAATGAGCCAAGCTGAGGCAGGCTCGAACTCGACTCGTACTCTCTCATGAATCGAGGCGAGCCGTTAACGACCCGTACTCGAGCCGAGCCGAGTCAGCTCGCGAGTGGCTCGCCTCGTTGAACAGCCCTAGTTAATAACATCTGTTGGAGAGTGCAAAAATGATACAGAGAAGAGAAAATTGGGGAAAAATGAATTAACTCTTTCATTGAATAAATAGTTACTTTATATACAAAACAATAACTCTAGTTAGTGGTGGACCCAAGATTTTTGCCCAAGGGGGTCCCCCGTGGCTCCGCCATTGTTTGCCAATCATCTAGTGAAAACACAAGAAAATAACATCCAATTCACAAGGAAACACAAGAAAATTTTTAGGGTTCTTCAATGTGAAGAGATAAAAAAAAAACCACGGGAATTTAACGATCCATTTAAATCCAATATAATCAAAAGAGTTTACAGCAACCACAAATCCACCAAAAATATTCTACACAAATTTAGAGCTCAATCACAACTCTAACAAAAGTAAAATACCTAAAGGTTTACAAAGAGATGGATTACAATCACTCCAAATCCAGATCCAAACGTTAACATTCCAACTCAACCGTCTAGATTAAAGATTCACACATCCTGTGCGTATTGACCCAAAAATCAAGTTAGAATGGTATACCTAAAGATCTAAATATATGAATATTGATTATTTAAAGATGAAAGCAAGTTAGAATAGTATACCTTGAAGATCTTCAATTTAACACGATTTTCCGCTTCATTATGTTATGAAAATGTTCAATGATATCTTCATTTTGAATTGTAGCAAAAACTTCATTTTCAATGTAAACTATTCATCCACTCGTCTCCCATTCGATTATGTAAAGTAATCTTAACAAGATTCATTGCAGAGAACACCCTTTCAACTGTTGTAGTAGCCACGGGCAAAAACAATGCTAATTTAATAAGCAAGAAAACTTTGTCGTAAGCAACATCCTTCTTAAACTCAACCATTTTTTTGCAAGGTTAGCAATCCTATCGACATGAGTGAAACTAGCGTTGGTGCTAACATCCTCATAATAGTTTTCAAGTTGATTATCGAGCAACTAAATATCATGTTGAGGAAAATCGGTAGGATAGAACTTTACAAATTCAAGTAATCTATCTTTGTTAAATGCAGCAAAAGAGTTACTTGGATCAAGAGATGCCATACACTGAAGCAACCTCATATTTACTTCATCAAAACAATTATTGAGTTCTTCTTGAATGTTATCTAAAACAGTGTACATCAATTCCACCTTAAAATGATGTTTATTCGCTATTGGAGCAATCCCTCATTTTGTCCTCCCAAAATTATCTTCCACATTCTCCAAGATTGGTATGTCATTATCTTTGCACAGATTAAAAACTTCTTCTAATAATATGTCGAAGCAAGTGTCTTCATTTCTCATTTTATGCAATCGATGCTTCGAAATTTGTATAAATTGCATGGCATTAAGAAGATCTTGGTCTTTTCTTTGTAATGCTTGTGACAGTTCATAGGTGATTCCCAACACTTTTTTCATTTAGAGTAATAAAATAGGAATTCAAAATTCTTCATGATTCGTAATAAACTCCTTGCTTGACTTTTGTTTTGCCAATCATCTCCTTCAATCTCAATCACTCTGAGCACACCTACAATAGAAAAAAATAAGTTTATGACACTATGGATTGCCCCTATGTGTGAACCCCAACGTGTATCTCCTAGTTGTTTAATAGTACATTCTTGATTCAAATCGCGTCCTGTCTGAAGATCACCATTAGAAATCAAAGATATCACATATTCATACTGTTTATCACGTAAAAGATCTCCGCACTTGCAAGATGGCGCTATAGTGTTTGATAACATAGAAAGAGATTGAAAAAATTCACCCAATGCCGAATGTTTACTTACAAATTTGACTAGCACCAGTTAGAGTTGATGAGAGAAACAATGAATGCTGAAAGCTGATTTATTTTCTCTCAATATCAAAGTCTTCAAACCATTGAACTGACCCCTCATATTGCTTGCTCCATCGTAACCTTGCCCCCGTAAACTTGTCAAACTTAATCCATGCTTTACAAAAAAGGCATCTATTGCAATTTTCAAACACTTTGCAGAAGTATTCTTAACATGCACAATCCCAATAAAACGTTCAATAACATAACTTATTTTGTCCACATAGTGAAAAACAATAGCCATTTGTTCTTTCACTACCACATCATGAGATTTATCAACTAGTAAAGAGAACGGTTGTTATCTCTTATAATTTTTGCAATAATTTTCTCGGTCATCAAATGAGCACAAACACTAGTTAGTTGCCTCTAGATTTTGGGGGCCATCATTTGATGGTTTTCGGAGCATTTCCCATCACAACTTTCTTTATGTCGTCATTGTGATTGGATAAAAACTTCAATAGTTCCATAAAGTTACCTTGATTTTCATATTCAACCGACTCGTCATGACCACAAAATGCCAATCCTTGATATAAAAGGAATCTAATGCAATCAATTAATGCATTCAAGCGAATGCGATAGTCTAATTTGGCCTTTTTGACACGCAAGCAAGATTTACATTGATGTGTTGCCTTTGGTTCATCAAATCAACACACTTGCCATGACATTGGCTATGAGTACTAGAATGATCACCAACATGTTTTTTCACTTTTGCTTTATCTTTCCAATTATTAAATCCCTTATTCACAAAAACTTCACCACATGCTTGGTCACTATAATTGGGTATGAAAAGATAATAATTCAAACAGAAGATTGCATCTTTTGCCACACTATATTCCATCAAACTTGAACTTTCTTTGTACCACTCTGATATAAACCTATGCTTTTTATCTCTGAAAGGAGTGAAAGGAAAGTTATGATCTTTAGGTTGGCAAGGACCATTCAGCAAGTGTGCTCTTTAAACTTCCTCTATTTGTTTGTTAGTATAACAAAGCTCGTTAATTGGTATCCTCAATCTTGGGTCAGTTTCAAGCTCATCTAAATTGAACATCCCGATTGAAGGTTGAACTTCTTTTACTTGGTGTTGTTGTCGCTGTTGTGGGGCTTCTTCTTTTAATGGGGTTTGATTAACCTCAATATCAGTAGAGTCTCCACCAACATTTTCTGCTAGATTTTTCTTCAATCTCTTGAAATAATTGGATATCATAATCTTATTTGCATAAATATATTTCGAATGATTCTGCTTGTTAATGCTTTGGATTCCAATAAACATATAATGAGTCGGTACCAAAATGGGATCCCAAAAATAAGAGACAAAGAGATTCCTATAAAAAAAAAAAAAAAAAATTAATTTAGCAAACTAATTAACTTTCTCTTGAATAAGATACATGAACAAACCAATACATGTAAACAATTAATACAAATAGCATAGTTTTGGCGAATTCAACCTGTGGCCCAACAAGGCAACAACTATAATGTAGATGTGGTCATTAAATGCATATTTTAACACATTAAAGGCATATTTTAAAGCACCTATTTTATTCTATTTGGTAAAGTCTAATAAAGAAGAAAAAATATGAATAAGTATGTGCATTTCTAGTATTTTACTCCCAAAGTATCTCCTAATTCCTAATTCCTAAATTGCATAGCACCATACCTTCCCAAATTGGGAATCTCTTTCTTTTTACTCATTGGGAATCCCAATGAGGCAATGAGTAAAAAGAAAGAAATGCAACATCAATTTCCCCCAATCTTGATGTCCCAATTTTTGCTTAAGAAAGAAATGCAACATTTTAATTAGGAATAGTGAAAAATCAAGAGCAAAGAGCCAAAGACAATATCAAATTACCAATCTTCTTGTTATTGTTTTGAGGAGGAGGAGAGAGCCAGGACTCAGAAGTCAGGAGATGTGAGTGAGAGAAGTTGAGAGGTAGAACTTCAACCTAGAATTTTTTGAATATCTGGTTCAAGGTCTGGAGGTAGCGTAAAAGAGAAGATGGGTATTGGGGAATGAAAGAGTTGAATATGAATATGGAAAAAATCTAACTTTTTAATTAAATTTTTTTTTTGTTAGAATTTTTCAACTTCCAATTTTTTTTTTTTTTTTTTTGGTTTTTTTTTTTTTTTTTTAAATTTGAAGGGCCTACCCTCAAGGAGCCTGGGTCCGCCCCTAACTCTAGTTAGTCAACTGATCTAGAGTTAACTAACTAAACTAATAAGCTAACTAATTAACTAACTAATCAAACAATAAATAAATTATAGTCTGACTTGACTAATACACTCTTATACTTTGGAGGGTGGCAAAGATCAAGCACACTTAACTTGTGTAACATATGATGATGAAGATGTTTCCCAAGAGCTTTAGTTAATATGTCAGTTGGCTGTTCAGAGTAAGAAATGTAAGCAGTGCTAATGAGGCCACCTTTGAGTTGTTCTCGGACTAAATGGCAATCAATGTCAATGTGCTTGGTCCTCTCATGGAACATGGGATTGGAAGCAATGCGGTTGGTTGCTTGATTGTCACAATGAAGAGTGATAGGAAGTAAATCAGAAAAACCAAGTTCCTTGAGTAGTTGTACTATCCAAATCACTTCACAAACTGTTGAAGCCATGGCCCTATATTCGGCCTCAGAAGAAGACTTAGAAATAGTGGTCTGATGCTTAGATTTCGAAGAAATTAGTGAAGAACCAAGGAAAACACAGTATCCAATAGCTGATTTTTTTGTCATAAGACAAGATGCCCAAATATAGTCACTATATGTTGATAAAGTCAAGGTGTTGGTAGTAGGGAAAAACAGACCTAATCTTGGAGTTGACTTCACATATTTCACCACTTTAAGGGCTGCTGTCATATGAGATTGCTTGGCCTGATGCATGAATTGACTTAATAGATTGACTGAATAGCTAAGATCAGGTCTAGTCATGCACAAATACAAGAGTTTGCCGACCAATCTTTGATAAATAGGATTACAGACAGGGTTAAACTGATCATCATAGGCTACTGAAGTGAGCTTTAAATTAGACTCCATAGGGACAACAGATGGCTTTGAACCAGACATACCAGATTCTGAAATAAGTTCTAGTGCATATTTTCTCTGACAGAGGCTAAATCCCTCAGAAGATCTAGCCACTTCAAACCCCAAAAAATACCTCAATAACCTTAAGTCTTTTATCTTAAAATTAGAGTGTAACAATTGCTTTGTTTGATTGATCATATCCTGATTATTCCTAGCGATTACAATGTCATCTACATATATTAACAACATGACAATGGAAGAATGTTGCTGCTTAAGAAATAAGGAATAATCTGACTTTGATTGCTGGAATCCACCATCGAAAAGGGTTGTGATTAGTTTGTAATTCTAGGCTCTAGAAGCCTATTTCAAACCATAGAGATATTTATGAAGCCTACACACAATATCTTGGCCCCCTACTTTGGAAAGCCCTGGGGCAATGTCATATAAATCTCTTCTTGTAAATCCCCTTGCAAGAAAGCATTATCAACATCTAGTTGATAAAGAGGCCAATTGTGCATAGAAGCCAAGGCCAAAATAGTCCTAACAGTAACCATCTTCACTACAGGAGAGAAGGTTTAAGCATAATCAATTCTGACCTACTGTGTATATCCCTTAGTAACCAAATGTTGTATCTGTCCAAAGTTCCATCAGCCTTATACTTAAGTTTGTAAACCCATTTGCAACTAATGGGAACCTTGCCAGGAGGCAAAGGCACTAAAGACCAAGTATGGTTGTGCTCTAAGGCCTGGATTTCTTTTTGCATGGCAGCAACCCAATTCTGTCCTTAGAAGCTTGAGAAAAATTGGTAGGTTCTATTAAAGAAAGGTTGGACAAAAAGGCTTTATAGGAAGGGGACATAGTGGCATAAGAGACAAAATCAGTGATGGGATACTGTGTGAGATGAGCTGAAGAGTTATGAGTAATTGAAGGACAAACAAAATCATGAGTCCAAATGGGTGGATTAGTATGTCTACTGGACCTTTTTAGAATAAGAGGAGAAATAGGAGGGACAACAGGAGAATGAAAAAAATCTGAAGTTGTGTGAATAGAATCAGGATTAGAGGAATGAGGAGAAACTAAAGGAACAATAGAAGCTGTAGAATCTGAAGTCTAGACAATGGTTGGAACATTATCTAAAGAAGGTGACTGATTGGACTCTAAAACAAGAAAATAAGAATCAATAGGAAAAGGAACATGGGAAGATTTAGGCAAGGCAAAAGGGAAGATGTTTTCATAGAAAACAACATCCCTGGTTACGGTTACAGAATGAGAGGACGAATTGTAAAGAATGTATCCTTTTTGTGTGAGAGCATAGCCCAAGAAAATTGATGGGACAGCTCTTGGGGATAGTTTGTCCTTAGAAGGAAGGATTGTTGCATAAGCCAAAGATCCAAATACTCTTAAATGATCCAATGGAGGTGTTTTTGCAAAATTTTTTTTTCAAATGGAGATAAACCTTTAAGAACTAAAGTAGGAAGCCTGTTAATGATGTATATTGTTGCTTGCACACAATACCCCCAAAAATAAGTGGGAACGTGAGACTGAATTTTTAAGGCCCTAGTAACCTCTAAAATGTGTCTGTGCTTTCTCTCAACAATACCATTTTTTTTTAGGAGAATATGCACAAGAACTTTGATGAACAATGCCCTTACTACTTGATGAATAATTTTACTTCCTCACAAGTGCACGAATCGCTATCGTAGTATAGTGTGTAAAAGCAGGGGTCGATCCCACATAGATTAGTAAGTTATCAAGTAATCTTAATAAATATGCCTTAATTAAACAAATAAATTCAAGCAAATTAAAGAACTAGTGATTAAAACTAAATGTAAAACTAAAATAAAAATTAACTACTACTGACTGAGCCAAAATAACACCAATAAAAACTAATTTAAGAACCAATGAACTACAACCTAGGTATCCAATTTCACCATAACAATCCAGTTTTATGCCAACTATCAAACTATTGTTATCACAATCTAATTTCTAGGGTTCGCACTCACATAATTAAGGTACTATCGTAAGGTGTTTGGGATTAACCTAGTATCTTTAACATGAGACTAGCTAGGGCTTATAGTCTAGCCTAATGATTAAAAACCCATTAAACACAAGAGCACTCGCGCGAAATCAAGAATAAAGGCGCATCTGTCATGGCGTATGCACAAATACTAATAATTCAAGAAATCATGAACCAATTAGCATTCTGTCAGGGCGTATGCACAAAATACTAATCATTCATTCACACGAGCTATTCAAGATTAGCAAGGGTGTGTAGTCTAACCTTGTCTTACACAATCAATTAATTAACATTAAAGGTGATCAAGTAATAACATCAATTAAAGATTGAATAAAGGATAATGAATAAAACTAGAATTGCAATGGATTGATAAGACAAATAGAATTAATAAAGACATGAAACCTTCTTATTAGGCTACATTGGATCCTAGAAAAGTATTTAGTTACACATGAGCATAAGGAAATCAAACCTCAAAATCTTGAAAACCATGAAGTACAAGAAGAAGAAGATGAAACCCTAGGTAAGATCTCCTCTCCTTGCCTCTTCTTAATTATATTTGATATTATAAACCCTAGCTCCCTAAAATATTGCTAAGGACATCTATTTATAATATTAAAGTCGTAAGGGTATTATGGTAAAAAGTTATACTTCAATTAAAAACGCATAATAACAAATCTGCACATCTCCAAGCACTAATGTAATTTTCGTCTCCATTTTAAACCATCTTCCAAGTCGAACTAGGCCATGATCAAAACATAAAAGTTGTAGCTCTGTCTCTTAGCTTTAAAACACCACCAAAACCAGTCAATCGAAGTTGTGTAGCTCAAGTTATGATCATTTTTGTGCAGCATGTTCTGGCAGAAAAATTTCCAAATATAAATTTCCCGCATTGCGCTGCGACATGATTTATTAGCGCCGCGGCATGAAGTTTCTGTCCATTTTGCAATTTTATGCTGTGACATGGGAATAGTTCCGCTGCGGCGAACAATCTTCAAAAATCCATAACTTCTTCGCTTGAGCTCCGATTCTCGAACCGTTTGTTCTTACACGCTTATGATTCTTTCATCTTCAATGTCCATGCTTGAAATCCCCATTTTTCAACACCTAAACACCTGCAAATTCACAAAACATACTTGTGATTCTAGAAAACAAAAGAGATATAGAAATTAAGTAAAATTAACCAATTAAACCTAATTCCCTCACAAAATACCCTTAAAATCACTAAGTATAAGTGCACTTCCAAGCACTCATCACTACTCAATAGATCATGACAAGCCTTTTTAAAGAATTCTAAACGATGATCAGTCCTAACACATTTCAGAATCAGATGATACTTTGTTTGGACCATTTGAAGTAATTGTTTGATGGTGGTAAATGTGTCTGACTTGAATTGCATAAGAAAACCAAGTGACCCTTTAATGGTCATCAACTATGGTAAGGAAATATCTGGCATTGCCATGAGTAGGTGTCCTATATGGATCCCATACGTCCATATGTAACAAGTCAAAATTGTTCTTAGAGTGTGAAATACTTTGAGGAAAATGAAGCTTGGTTTGTTTGGCTAAGGGACATACATGACAGTGAGAATCAGGTGAAGTATTTCGTGTATCAAGCTTATGCAATCGAGGATGAGTAAGTGGTAGAGTTTAATAAGACACATGACCTAACCTTTGATGCCATAATGCAGAATTGTGAGATAAAGATGTTGACATAAACGAAACAGGAAAAACAAGCATTTTATTCAATGACAAATCAGGAAATACAACTTGTGATGAATGTAAATTATTGCAAACAGGTTTATTTATCTGTCCTAAAGCTGATACAACTAATGAAATTTTTTATTTTAGATCAAAATAGTAAAGGCCTTGACTATGCTTACCAATCCCCTTCAATTTGCCATTGTAAAGATCCTGAATTAGGCAAAAATTAGGATAAAAAATAATGAAACAATTGTTAGAAACAGTAAGCTTTGAAACAAAAAGCAAATTGTGGTGGAAATCTGGGACATGTAAGACATTTGATAAGTGAAGACCATTGTCTAGAGCAACAGACCCTACGTGCTTAACATAAGTTTTTATTCCATTTGGTAAACCTACAAGATATTTAGAAGCGGGTTTTATGGCAGTAGGAAATTGTAGGATAAAATGGTTGAAAGTCATGTGATCAGTTGCTGCAGTATCCATAATCCAACTATTGTTATCAAAATAAGACAACAAAGCAATAGAGGTACCTGCAAGGTTGGTAGCTGGAGGAGGAACATTCTCTTTTCCAAGCAACTAGAGAATTTGGTTGTATTGTTCAATGGTTAAAACTAGGCCAACTACTGCACCAGAATTTCTAGCATCCGAGGGCTCATAAGTTTGTACTTGATTAGCAGAGGCTTTGGTTTTGGAATTTGTCTTGCCCTTTGTGAACTGATAATTTGCTAGATAATTGTTTAACTTGTAACAAGTCTCTCGTCTATGTCCAGGTATATGACAAAAATCTCATTCAACATACGGCCTTTTTCCCTTAATATTTTTTTCCCGAACTCTGACCTTTTCCATGTCCATTATTGTGAGCATAGAGTGTTGTAGTCATTTCAGAATTCAAATTCTTTCCAGCCAAAACTTTTTGACTTTCATCTTGATTGACAACTGAATAAACTTGTTTAACAATCGGTAGAAGGTTCATAAGTAGAATTTGACTTCGAACCATAGAGAAGGAGTCATTCAGTCCCATAAAAAAATGCAGCAGCTTTTGTTGATTTAGATGTTCCAGATATGCTTTCGCCAAAGTACTATTTGGAGTAGGTAAGCTAACCAAGGCATTAAGCTCATCCCAAAGCGATTTGAGCTTGTTGTAGTAAATGGCTACTGTGTTGGTTCCTTGTGTTAAATTAACAATCTCTCGATGAAGACGAAATACTCTGGTTCCGTTTACTTTGTGGTATTGTTCCTTCAAATCTTGCCACACCTGAGTAGCACTTGTTGAGTAAACTATGCCATTGAAATTTCCTTTGAAACTGAATTAAAAATCCAAGCAAGGACCAATGAATTACACCTCTCCCATTGTGGAATTGAGTGAGAATGTACAGATGATTTTGTGCATGTGCCATCAAGAAACCCTAACTTTTTTTTTTGCACAAAGAGAGACCATTATTGCTCGACTCCAGATGTCATAGTTATCTGTACGACGAGCTGTTCAGAAACCAGAACAAAGCCTGGTGTATCCGACGGATGGACACAAAGAGGTGAGTTAGAATCAATTGAAGGAGCAATTAGATCTTCAGTCGAATTGGCCATAGCAGCTAGACTAAGAAGATAGGAACTCGAGCATTGATGGAAATTCATACAGATAAGATTAAGTGGTACCAATTGCCAGAAAAAAAGTCAGTATTGACGTTGATACCTCCCAAATGGAAAGACAGACGTCATCAAATTCAGGAAAAGGGGAACAAATATTTTCCATGAATTGAAAAAACTGATTGACACTATGGCCACGCATAAGTGCGATACAAAAACTCAAGTCATTGATATGTAACTAACATTTATAGTTAACTCGACAGCTTTCTTTTTCTTCATTAAACCGTGCATCTCAAGGAAATTAGAACAACCGTTTATTGTTAACTGGACAGAGTTCTTTCCATTGAGCAATTAATGCATTTCAAGAGAAACATATGGAAGATGATAAGGTTAGGATAGAGTATAGTACTGACAAAATTTATTAGCTCATGTCCTGGTTAAAAAATAAATGTAAGTAGTTTAAGTTGGTTTTAGGAAAATTCATAATCTAATAATCTTATTGTGATAATGTTACATTGCCACTTACCAGTAATCGATATTGTTATTCAAAAGAGAGAGCGACTAGGAAAGAAAGAAGATTAACAATAGTTGATACTAATATTATTGTTTATGTGATCATTCTAACCACTTTGTGTAGTGTAAATAATAGATAAAAGCTTATGAAATAACTAATATCCATTTTATTGATCAATAAAGAACTGTTTACATGTCTTTGTGCTGTTGGGTGACTGATTGGGTGGTGTTGTTTGAGAAGTTGCCTGGCATTTCCACTTAGCCTGCTGAGGCTGCTTCTGAGTTGCGGTTTTGGCTTGTCTTCGGTGCTGTTGTTCAATGTGAATTTTGCTGCTGGTTTGATGTTTTTTTGGGGAGTTTTTTGTCTGGCTGCTGTGTGCTCTGTGATAAGAGCTGTCAGGTTTCTTAGAGGATATGCATGGGGCTGCTGAAATTCTTCAGTGGTGATTTATGGTCTTTCTGCTGGTTGGGGATTGAGTTTTTGAGCTCTTTTTGGTGGCTGGCCTTTGTCTACAGGTTGTGCTGTTTCCAGATGGCCTGCATTTTTTTGTTTTGCTGGCCCTTTTTGTTTTGTCCTTTTTGAGGCTTGTTAGGTGGCTGTTAGGATTGTAAATCCTTGATTTCAGTTTGTTTTGCTTTGCTTGGTTGCTTGGGCTTGTCCAAGGACCGTGACTTTGTTGGATCCTATGGTTAGGACTCAATTCTTTTATTCTTTATATATTACCTTTTACCCAAAAGAACTGTTTACAAGTGGTACTTAGAAAAAGTGTAAGGTTGCGCAAAATGCGATGTGAATGATGATTCAAAGCTTTGGATTATGTGTGCAATTTATATAGTTTGTACCTTTCGTGAATTAAAAAGGTTAAATTTAGAGTAACCAAATCATATTATTAATAGGCAAATCATTCATAAAAGCAGTAAACAGGACATGATCATACAACTTGAATTGTACATCTCCCTACTCTATGTCTACATAATTGCATGTCAATGCAATTATAGAACTGATGAAATGACATCAGTGTAGAGCTCCCTAAGGGTTGAAGAAAACTTGGGAAAACAACCACAAAATGATAACGTTACAGCTTCTTGGCATGCCTCTGATAGAAGCTCTTTATCCTGTCAAGGCCTTCTGCAAGAATCCCGGGTTCAATGGCAAAAGTTATGCGTATCCAATTTTTCATTCCCACTGTAGTCCCTGCAAGAAACATTATCAATTGGACAAAAAACAAGAAGTTTAGATAGCTGTTCTGCAGTGATCATGAACTGGTTTGAATGAGCAAAGCAGATAAATTACATTACTACAACAGCCATTTGTTATTTTGTGTTTTTTCTGTTTATTTTAATCCCTTTATCTCAAGTAAACATAGTCAGAACACAAACTACATTTCTAATATCAGGAAAAGAAAAATGCGAAGTTTCAGGATATAGCTTTTTCAAGAGGATATTGAAATCTACACACTTTAGGAAGAGTAAACATTAGGTTCTAAACCGTGTTAATTACCTGGTAGAACAATCACAGATTCCTCTTTGACCAGCTTGACACAAAAGTCCATATCATCGTTAATTCCTTCAAGTAGTGACAGGTTTAGCTTCACCTGTGGTAGTCAACAATTTGGAATTAACATCTTCCTTTTCAGAAGGAAAAGAAATGAAAAACAAAAAAAATACATGAATTAGCACAAGATTGTCCAGTCCTTACCATTACAGACATGGCTCCTTCAGGTTGTTGTGGACAAACAATACAAGGGATCTCCTTGATTTTAATGCAACAAATATCCGCATCTTCTTTTATGGTGCGTACGATATTGGAGAAGAAGTCTTCCTCTGTGTTTCCAAGAATTTCGGGAATTGCCCCCAGATATATAAACGAGATCATAATAGCTTAAGTTATGATAAGAAGAGGAAACCAGAAAATTTATGCATGATAGTACTACTATCACGCAAATCAGCCTCCACCGACCTTTTATTGTTATTAGTTTCTATTAGCTCATAATATGGCAACTTATGTATATCTAAAACTTATTGGTAAAACATCATTGTGCTGCCTACTATAAATAAGTATAATATAATTTCATAACTCCCAGATATAAAGATTATTTTTAGTGCACAATCCTTGAGCCATTGTAAAATATTCAGATGGCATTGCATTATTAAAATTCTTCTTATTTGTATAGATACGTTATCTACGAGAAAAAACCTTAAACTACATACCTGAATGAAAGTTGCAGGGTCACTAGAGAGGTTAACATAATTCCTGATGCTGTCCAAGATCTGGTGAGAACGAAACAGAGAAATTATGTTTAAAAGGAAGTATTTCATGCTTAGATACTAGCAGTATGGCAAAAGCAGGCTATTCAGTGAAAGCGACTAACTCAACACAGTAAAATGTTCCAATAAACTTCTTTAACAAGGTGCACCCATGAAATCAGAAGGAATTTTCTTTGTGACTTTTACACGTAACTGCAGAAGTTAACACACATGCTTCTGACTCAAAAGTATTTGTGAGGAAAAAATATCACTTACCAAACATATAATCAAAGTGAATCAAGAATTGTTGCTTCCAACTTTGAAAGGATTTTAAGAAACATATGTGAGATCAGAGTGTTGTTGAATAAGACTGTTGAAGTATGATGCTTAAGCATTGAAGAAATTTGCAGGAGAAGTAATATTCTGGATTGAATTCGTAATATATACTGTTCTTGATTCTCCCTTTTCATGTTAAGTTGGCATGAAAGCAAACGATAGACACAAAGTTTTAGGAGAAGTGAACCAGTTTTATAAATTTAACAACCATGCAATGTGAGAAACAAGCTGAAAAGATAGACACTAACCCCATTTTGCTTCAAGAGGCCACAGGGGTCGTTTGTCGCAATCCAGCCAAGTCTCCAACCTGGAACAATCCATCTCTTTGATATAGATCCATTGTAAGTACAGGAACAATTTATCCAAACTCTCCCATGGGTACAAATGGTTTATTCCCAAAGACTAGATGGGAATAAACTTCATCAGCAATCACAAACGTTCTATTAACATCAGAGAAGAACATTCAAGAAACAGGGGAAAGATATTTACGAAGAGTAAAGCTTATTATTCAGCTTGACTAACTGTATTGTGAACAGTACAAAGTCTTTTATTACATTTTGTTAACTATAGTTAATTAGTTAACTATAGTTCAATAAACTAACTCACAAACACTATCTACTACTACTCCTCTTGCGTTATACTAACAACAGCAAATCATATATCTACACTGACTGTACATCATATAACCATGTAACAATATACAAAATTGAATAATCCAACACCCCCCCCCTCAAGTTGGTGGGTGATGTATGTCAATCACGCCCAATTTGGACAGTAAATGGCGATCAACAGGACTAGAAAGAGCTTTAGTAAACAGATTCGTTGGCTGGTCATGAGTAAGAGCATGAGAAGGAACAATCAACCCTTCCTTGATCTTGGTATGCACAATGTGGCAGTCAATATCAATATGTTTCGTACACTCATGAAACATTTGATTGGAAACCATATGAATTGCTGATTGATTATCACGGCAAAGTGAAATTGGCAGCTGAATGGGAAGAGATAAGTCCTTCAAGAGCTGAGTCAACCAAACAATTTCACAAACGGTTGTGGCCATAGCACGATATTCTGCTTTTGAAGAGGATCGAGAAACAATAGCCTGCCTTTTTGATTTCCATGACAACAAAGATCCTGCCAAAAAAATACAGAAGCCAGTAATAGACTTGTGCGTCATAAGACACGAAGCCCAATCTGAATCACAAAAGGCTTGTAACTGAAGTGAACCATAGGCAGGAAAAAATAAACCCATTCCAGGAGAGTTTTTAACATACCTCACAACCTTTAAAGCAGCTTGAAGGTGATATTCCTTAGGCTGATGCATAAATTGACTAAGAAGATTCATAGAAAAACTAAGGTCAGGTCGAGTCAAACATAAGTAAAGCAACTTTCCAACGAGTTTTTGATATTTGGATGGATCTCACAAGATAGAATCCGGTTGACTAGGAAAATGCTCATCATATTCTGCAGTAGTAAATTTCATATTGGGATCAAGGGGAACTAAAGAAGGTTGGGCAGCAGCCAACCCTGACTCAGCAACTAACTCCAAAGCATATTTGTTTTGGCAAAGGCTAATTCCCTTGGAAGATCTTGCAACCTCAAATCCTAAAAAGTATCTAAGTGCTCCCAGATCCTTCAACTTAAAATGGGAATGTAGTAGATCTTTAGTAGCTTGAATAAGGGAATAATCACTACCGGTAAGAGCTAAGTCATCAACATAAATGAGTAAATAACAATATGACCATCAACCTTTTGAAAGAAGAAGGAATGATTTGATGGTGATTGCTGGAACTAGGGGTGTTTGGTTCCGAGTACCCTGCACTTTTTGAAGGAACCGAAATTGGAACCGACGGTTCCTTGAAATTTGGAACCAGAACTGGAACCGACGGTTCCGGTTCCTAGGTACCTAGAACAAAAACCTGTAACAACGGTTCTGGTTCCAGTTCTGGGTACCCTGTAAAATTACATGACCCCCCAAAAGTTTTTAAAATGGCCAAAAAAACCCTTAAAAACTTATAAATACCCCCCCACCTGGCACTTGTTAACAAAAATAAAGTTACAAATTATAAATTCAAAAATACAAATTCCATTACTTTGTAAAGGTAGATTCTCAAAAGTCAAACCAACTTACTTTAAATGTTATGAAATATAAATATAAATATATTCACATTACTTTTTCTACAAAAGTTTTTATTAACCCCCCTAATCTTTAATTTTATTTTATATTAGTCTCGATTCTTGGTTCCTGGTTCTGGTTCCAAAAATTTGGAACCGGAACCTACCCATTGACGATTGGTTCTGGGTAAGAACCGGAACCAAACCTAGGGTACCCGTCGGTTTCGGTTCCAACTGGTTCTTTTGAACACCCCTAGCTGGAACCCTCTTTGTATTAGGGCAGTAGTAAGCTTGGTATTCCAAGCTCTAGAGGCTTGCTTTAAGTCATACAAAGACTTGTGTAGCTTACAAACCAAAGTAGTATCATGTTGTTTAGGAAACCCTTGAGGTAAATGCATGTATATTTCCTCTTGTAAGTCTCTTTGAAGAAATGCATTATCAATATCCATGTGATAAAGTGGCCAATTTTTCATAGAAGCAATGGCCAAAATAAGCCTAACAGTAACTATTTTTACCACAGGAGAAAAAGTCTCTTCATAATCAATCCCAACTTGTTGTGTAAATCCTTTGCAACTAACCTTGCCTTGTACCTTTCTAGGGTGCCATCTGCCTTATATTTCAATTTGTATACCCATTTACAACCGATTGGTACTTTGCCAGAAGGCAAGGGAACTAAGGACCAAGTTCCATTTCTTTCCAAGGCTTGAATTTCCTGTTGCATTGCAACAATCCAATGGGGATCTTTGGATGCTTGGGTGAAGGAAGTAGGTTTTGTAAGAACTGAAATGCTAGATAGACATTTTTGATAAGTAGGGGACAAGTGTCTATAGGATATATAATTGTGTATGGGGTAAGGAATGGCAGTAGTCAAATTGGACTGAGGCAAAGTTGGACATACAAAATCTGTCGTCCAAATAGGTGGTCTAGTTGTCTTACTGGATCTTCTGGGTTGAATAGATGAATTAAAGACAAAATTAGTTTGTGAAGGTAAAGCATCAGTATGAGTTGGGGGCAAAGAATCTATTAGTTCTGTGTCTTGTAAGAGACTTGTATTTTCAGGACAAGAAGGTAAAACAGTATCTGAAATATCAGAATCTCGTGCCATAAAAGAATCTAAGAAAATGGGCTTGTTAGAAGGATGCCATGTGAAAGGGAAAATTTGTTCATGAAAGACTACATCTCTATTAATGCAAATGGATTTAGTGTGCAAATCATATAAGATGTAACCCTTTTTTGTAGGAGAATAATCAAGGAAAACACAAGGTGTGGATCTCGGAGTGAACTTATCATGAAGAACTAAATTAGTAGCATATGCCAAGAAGCCAAAAAACCTTAAATGGTTTATTCTAGGTTTAATCCCATAGAATTTTTCATATGGTGAAAGACCATCTAAGATTCTTTTAGGTAATCTATTAATGAGTATACTGCAGCCTTCACAACATAACCCCATAAGTAATTTGGGATGCTAGACTGGAATTTAAAAGCTCTAGCTATGTGTAGTATGTGCCTATGCTTTCTCTCTACCACTCCATTCTGTTGTGGAGTATATACACATGTGCTTTGGTGAATGATACCTAAACTAGCAAGCAGCTCATGACATTGATGATTAAAGAACTCCAACCCATTGTCAGTCCTTATACATTTAAGTGTTTGGTTAAATTGATTTCTAATCATATGAATAAAGTCTTTGAATGTTTGGAAAATATCTGACTTGAATTGCATCAGAAATAGCCAGTAATCCTAGAGAAATCATCTACTATAGTAAGGAAAAATCTAGCATTTCCTTGTGTAGGTATCTTATAGGGCCCTCAAATGTCTAAATGCAACAATTCGAAAACATGTAAGGAATTTGTCTCACTTAATGCAAAAGGCAGCCTAGTCTGTTTAGCTAATGGACAAACATCACAATGGAAATCATGCTGTTTAGGTAAAGTATTATTTATTCTTTTAAGGACTGAAAATGGTACATGTCCTAATCTTTTGTGCCAAGGAGCAGTATCCTTAATATGTAATGTAGTAGACTTTATTAAAGAAGCAATAGGTACATTCGATTGTTTAATAACATTTGTTTCAGGTCCTAAACTAGAAGAATGCTTACACACAACTTCCCCTTTTTCTAAAACAGAAATAAATAGTTTTATTTGTGAACTAGGACCAAAATGCATGGTATAACCTTTGGCATTGCTTACCAATCCCCTTTAGTTTGCCACTCCATGGATCCTGAACAACATAGAAATTAGGATAGAATGTAACAGAACTTCGACATGAAGAAGTCAATTTTGACACTGACAGTAGATTGCATTTAAAATTTGGCAAGAACAAAACCTTATCAAGACACAAGTTTTCCTGCAATCTCACAGAACCTACATGTTTAATGGGAGTCTTTGTACCATTGGGAAGACCTACATAGTTTACTATGGATGGTTTGCTAGCAACAGTACATTTAAAACTCTGGAAATTATGGGTCATATGATCTGTGGCCCTTGAATCTAGTATCCAATCTGCATTATTAGAACTGGAGTATAGAGAAATAGTGTTACCTGCTAAATTGGCTGATGGAGTTGAGACGTTCTCTTTGCCCAGCAATTGCAAAAATTGTGCATATTGTTCTGGTGTCAACATATTTCCAAGATTAGCTCCAAACTCTGGATTCATGATTTGTGTCTGTGGAACTGATTCCTGGGCAGAGAGAGCTTGATTAGCCTTAGCCTTTTTTCCCTTGGTGAATTGGTAATCCGCTGGATATCCATGTAGCTTATAGCAATTTTCCCTCTTATGTCCTAGAGCATGACAATAATCAAACTCAATATAAGGTTTTTTTCCTTCATATTTTTGTGTTCTGGTTTTGACTCTTGTGACTGCCCTGAGAATATAAAGCTATAGTCACTTCTATGCTATGATTGAAACCATTGAGAACCATTTGACTCTCATCTTGGCTAACTATCGAATATGCCTGTTTCATCGAGGGTAGAGGAGCCATTAGCAAAATTTGACTTCTTACTAGAGTGTATCAATCATTAAGCCCAATAAAAAACTGCAGTAGCTTCTGCTGATTCAAATGAGCTAAGTAAGCTATGGCGGATTCACTGTCTGGTGCTGGGAGACCAACCAATAAACTCAATTCATCCCATAGGGTTTTGAGTTTATTGTAATACACTACAACCGAGTTGGTTCCTTGCACCAAATTTACAATTTCTTTGTGTATCCCAAACACTCTCATTCCATTAACTTTGTTATACTATTCTTGCAGATCCTGCCACACTTGGTGTGTGCTATTTGAATATATGATGCTATAATATATCCTTAGAGACTGTGTTAAAGATCCATGCTAACACTATGGAGTTACATCGCTCCCATTGTGCATGTAATGATTGATTAAAACTTGATTTCTGACAAGAACCATCCACAAACCCTAGCTTATTCTTCGCTCTTAAGGACATGGTCATAGCTATACTCCAGATTCCATAGTTCTTCATTCCAGTGAGTTGCTCGGAGATCAAAACGGAACCAGGAGTATCCAAAGGGTGGATGTAGAGAGGCGAACTTGAATCTGTTGCCATTTCACTTGCTTAAAATCACTTCTTCAATCGATTTACAAAGAGCTAACTTAATCTTGACCAATCGTCGAATTCCTCAATCGATTTACAGAGAACTGACCTGAATCTTTGAACAATTCTTGATCAATCATCAAATTCCTCAATCAATTTATAGGGAACTGACCTAAATCTTTGAACAATTATCAAATCAAAATCAAATGATCTTCAACGCTAGCTAAGTTTTGGGCGAGAAATAACGATCCCGCAGCTTGACAAAAGCTTTAATGCCATATTCGATTTACATCAGAGAAGAACATTCAAGAAATAGGGGAAAGATATTTACAAAGAGTAAAGATTATTATTCAGCTTGACTAACTGTATTGTGAACAGTACAAAGTCTTTTATTACATTCTGTTAACTATAGTTAATTAGTTAACTATAGTTCAATTAACTAACTCACAAACACTAACTACTACTACTCCTCTTGCGTTATACTAACAACAGCACATCATATATCTACACTAATTGTACACATATAACCATGTAACAATCTACAAAATTGAATAATCCAACACATTCCAAGCTTTCGTGCCGTCTCTGCAACCTGTATTCCCACAAAACACATAAACCAAAACTATAAAACAGTTGGACTATCAAGTTATATATAGAACATAGTTGATTCTAGATTCTTTACATTCGATTTCAATTCTAAACTAAGCTAGTGGCACCCTATGAAATAATCAAGACTCTCGTATCGGACATAGTGATAACCAAGAATGTATAGGACATATATGATATAATGATACTAGGCTATATAATGACATGCCTTTTTCAAATGCTGGTATGAGAAGACATTTCCACAAGGATTGCCAGGGTTAATGATGACTATAGCAACAGTGTTTTCATCTGCCAGAGCTTCAACAGCATCAAGATCAACCTCCCATCTCTTTTCTGGTATAAGATCAAAATGACGAACTTCAAGGTGACTAAAAGCTGCATGAGCTTCATACTGTAGGTACCCTGGCCTAGGAAGCAGAATGTTAAAACCGGAAAGAGCAAGGGCCGTTATGATGATCTCAATTGATTGGTTGCCACCTGCTGTGACATAAACATCATCCGGTGACAATTTGTAAGGAAGATCACGGGAGACATATTCTGCCATAGCTCTGTAAGACCACGTAAATATCTTGTTACTATCATATGGAGGTATTTTTATAACAATTTTCAGATAAATTGCGGATGTCACATTTTTGCACTTACTGCCAGATAAATAACTGATAACTTAATAAAAATATACATGCCACTGTCTTCTTGAACTGATGTATTCTTATAGTATGATGACTTGTAATGTCCGGTCCATTGTTTTGCTCTTGATCATTTTATATTAGAAAGACTAACGAAAATATGGCCAAGGCGATATACACGAAGCCCTTAGAAAACAAGAACGGGAGGGAGAAGTCCTTGGAAAGCTAAAGCACAGCAGAGAAGAACATGATACGTCTTATATATATATACACATATGTAAGTAATAATGTAAATAATTAATCTTGAAAAGATTCAGTTAGTATTCCTAAGTCTATAAACCCAAATGAACTCCTAAGACTTTTTGGGTACTTACGCATTGAGTTAACTTTTTTGGTACTTATGCATTGAGTTAACTACTTTTTTCTAACCAAATAATGGTTTAATGACATTTTTTTACCCACAAACTTTTAAAATACCACTTTATTATCTAAATTTATATTTTAAAAATGAATAGAGAGTAAACTCAGTTCAAACTATTGGGACTTTTAAAGAGGAGAGACCTGATGAATCTTGTGGTGGTGGAAGGTTAGACTTTGGTGGTTGCGATATATATGAATTTGACTTGGGATGGACAACTACGTAAACTCTAATCGCTAGATTGCCAGCAATTGGCAAAGTCGACGAGAGTAGGTTTGAGAAGTTTTAGTAAGTTGTGATCGGGGAAGAGAATGATGGTAGTGTGAGGTTACAACTATGCCGGAATTAGAAACGGAATATAAATTTGGATAGAAAAATTGCATTTTAAAAGTCTGTGGGTGGGAAAGTTTTCATTAAACCATTATTTGGGTGAAAAAAAATCCTTTACTCTTAGGTTCGCATTTCTACAAAGAAACCAATCAACTTTATTCCTATTTCCTCTATTTTTAAAAAATTATTATTGGCATAATAGTCTAGTCATTCATAGAACTATTTAACATGTACCTTGAAGCTAAAAACAATTTACAGTATATAGCATTAATTACAGTCACTCAATTATACAAAATCGAAGATATAATAAGCATGGTAAAGATGTGAATGTTATCTTTTCTAATTTCAACCACTCAATGTTTTCCTTATAGAATCCACATATATATGCGTTATTTATTTTCAATTTATAATCTAACATATAAATATTTCCTCTAGATAAAAACTAAAGTAAAAGATAAAAGATATAATAACATAATCATGAAAGTAGTCACATGAATGTTGAAATTAATGAAAGAACTGATTGATTCCCTAATTGAAATCCGTGCAAGTAAAAATAAATCAAATAAAACTCTTCCTCCTTACTGAAAAAACTGATATTAATGGATGCGTATACGCAGCTACATGGAAGTGTAAAACTGATATTTTACCTCCTTGCCGGAAGAATACCAGCGGCGGGAGGATAACAGTTGAACTGAGCTGATCGGAGAGCACTAACAATGGCGTCTTCGGCCAAAGGAGTGGTCCGAAAGCACGGATAAGCTGAAGGGTCGCCATGGCCAAGATGGACGAAGGACCTTTCATCATCTTGGTTAAGATTCCGATTAACTCTTCCCGAGCTTCTCAGATGGTTATCATCTGTTTAGAGTCATTAGAGTACTGTTTTGTAGTAAACTTTTGAGTACCTCGGAAAACCCATGGTTTTGCTCCATTCTCCATTTTGATGTTTGGTGTTAAATTGACCTGTTTGTTTATAACTTTTTTGAACTTATAAGTTGAGCTTACAAGCCAAAAAAAAATAAGTTAGGGGGGAGGTACCCCTTTTTTTTTTGCTTATAAGCACTCTGCTTATAAGTTAGTTTGACCAATTATATTACCACATTATCCTTGTTTAATTTTAAAATTCCATAGTACACCCTTATTTAATGTAGTACCTTTTTTAGTCATTTTATAATAAAATGTACTTATAAGCCACATTTTACCAAACACGTCAATTACTTATCAGTCACTTATAAGTACTTTAACCAAACACATAATTGCTTAAAATTTCAAATGCTTATAAGCTAAAATTAGCTTATAAGCACCTGTTGCTTATAAGCTAATTTTCATAAGCTCAGACAAACACCCCCTAAGTGTAAATAAGGTTGTTTGTCAAAGTTTATAAGCTGGTCAAACTAGCTTATAAGCTCTAAAATTAAGTTGATTTGTTTGTTTATAACTTTTTTTAGCTTATAAATTGAGCTTATAAGCAAAAAAAAATTGGAGGTGTTTGTCTGAACTTATAAAAATTAGCTTATAAGATTTTGAAATTTTAAGCAATTACGTGTTTGGTTAAAGTACTTATAAGTGACTGATAAATAGTTGATGTGTTTGGTAAAATGTGGCTTATAAGTATATTTTATTATAAAATGACTAAAAAGTGTACTATATTAAATAAGGGTATACTATGAAATTTTAAAATTAAATTAGGATAATGTGGTAATATACTTGGTCAAACTAACTTATAAGCAGAGTGCTTATAAACGAAAAAAAAAAAAAATGTACCCCCCGCCCAAACTTATTTTTTTTGGCTTATAAGCTTAACTTATAAGCTCAAAAAAGTTATAAACAAACATGTCAGCTTAATTTTAGAGCTTATAAGTTAGTTTGATCAGCTTATAAGCTTAGACAAACACTTGGGGGGGAGGTACTTTTTTTTTTTTTTTTTGCTTATAAGCACTCTACTTATAAGCTAGTTTGATCAAGTATATTACCACATTATCCTTGTTTAATTTTAAAATTTCATAGTATACCCTTGTTTAATGTAATACCATTTTTAATCATTTTATAATAAAATGTACTTATAAGCCACATTTTACCAAACACATCAACTACTTATCAATCACTTATAAGTACTTTAACCAAACACGTAATTGCTTAAAATTTTAAATGCTTATAAGCTAAAATTAGCTTATAAGCACTTGTTGCTTATAAGCTAATTTTTATAAGCTCAGACAAATACCCCCTAAATATGGTGAGTATAAGTCGAGTGAGGAAGGTAGATGAAGTGACAGAATCGATAATAATAAAGTACAATAAAGTAAAGGATATTAGTTGTAAAATTGATGAAAGAATAGATTTTACATATTTCTCTTTTGCACATGAATCATCAGACAACAATCATCGACTCATACAGAATGAAGACAATTAGAAAGAGACATTAAAGACCCTTCAATTTAGAATAAAGATAGGTTGATTAACACATCTTACAACTTTTTCAAATAAATGCTTATGTGGCAACTTGTAATTGGTCGGTTCACATTTGGTTAGATGAGACCTGTTATGCCTAAAAAATCAGGGCTGACGTGAGCTCAATCAGAGTTCAGTAAGGGTTTGTGCCGTCTAGACATTGCCACGTCGCGCAAGGACGGAAGAGGTATGACTATCGTCAGTGTGCCAGGTGAATGCCAAGCTTGTGAGTGGCTAGGAATTGTGCACCTACCCAAGCCCTACGCGATAAGGATGTCTCACGTGCAGACAACCAATGGGAAGCGGGTTAGGAATTGTACCAAACCTGCCCGACTACCTAATCATGATTACTACCTTGGATCCACCAACTATAAATAGAGGGCTCCTCTCATATTTACGGGATTGGCTCATCTTCAGTCTTCCAAAGCATACACACACACACACACACACACACTCTCTCTCTCTCTCTCTCTCTCTCTCTCTCTCTCTCTCTCTCTCTTTCTCTCTTTTATATATATATATCTATATATATATATATATTAATATAAACTTTCTCTTGATTGTAGTTCAGCTCGCTGTATGCGACCTGACTGTAACCACTTATTAATACACCATAGTGGACATAAGATTCGTTTTTGAGCATCCGAACACTTTAAAAACTGCTTCTTATTTATTCTCTCATTGCATATTCATATCACGTGTAATTTCTAAGTCTGCTTAGCACTTTGCACGTGTGAGTCGTTGGTGTCCAAATCAAGCATCTACAATTTGGTGCTAGAAGAAGGGAGCTAATTTAGTATCCGCTCTCTCATAGAAACCTTTGATCGACCGGTCTATCCATCAGCAAATGACTTACGGTTTCGAAACTGAGCGAACCGACCTCGACAATAAGGAAATCCCTCGAGTACAGGATGAAAATTCTCCCAAAGTGTTGCCAGTCCAACAGAGTATCATAGCGAATATTCCTCATGCTCTATTGTGTAGGGATCATCTTCGGACGACCACACCTCATGGGGAATTGAGGTGCCCAAGAAACGTATGCTCGGGAAGCTCATCATAATCCCATGAGTGTGATGAGCATGACGTTGCGACCTACTAAGGTTCGCAGGGAAGAGAAGATTACCTTATTTGAGAAAGACGCGATGCAATTGCATATCCCCATGAGGATGCACTTGTCATCACACTTGAAATAGGACAGTGTGAAGTCCACAGAATGTTGGTGGACAATGGAAGCGCTGTGAATATCTTGTTTCAGCGAGCCTTCTGGTGTGCTATCGTAGGCAACAAGAATAATAACCTTTCTAACCTAACTACTAAACTGTAAATAGGATAAGCAAGGGTCGATCCCACGAAGAGCGGTCTAGCCGAATTTTCGATGATATGAACAAAGCTGGGGGGTTTTGAGTAAAACAGAAAACAGTCTTGGAGAAAATCAAAACAAAACAATTTGAATCGAAATCAATTATATAACGAAAATTGGTCTCCGTCAACATCCACCACGGAATCTTACAAGATCATTGATGCAATAATAAATCAATTCTTGCTTTAAATATTCACTGTTGGAACTATTTTCCTATTCTCCTTAATTGTAATTAATTAGGAAACAAGCGATCTTAATTAATCTTACCACTAAACAACCCTAGACAAGCGCTCAAGATTTAATCTAGTGGCAGCCTTAAGAATTAGAGAAATCGATAAAGCTAAACAAAACAAACACAAGCGGTTGTATTTAATTTAGTTGAATGTCCTTTTAAGATTACTAATTCCTAAAGACAAATTATTAACTAATTGCTTCACAAGTTAGAGGGATCAAACAATTACGGATTTGATATCAAACTTAGCAGTAGATTGCAACAAATAATCCACTAGTAGGCCTCCTAGTAATTAAATGCATCAATCAGAAGATGCACCGAACAACATTCAATACTCAAACACGAAAATTGAACACAAAATAAAATAGATTAGACCTCACAGTTGGTTGATTCCGAGGTCTCCGTTTCCTTGACCAAGTTACAAAAGTTTAACCGCTCATGGCCATAAACAAAAACTCAAAAAGAAAGAAAAATTGCAGAGAAGAGAAGAGAGAGGCGTGGTCCCCCTTTCCAAAACCTAATCTGATCTCCCTTTAAAAATATCTAATCGAATTCTAATTCTACTCAACCTAAATCTCCTAAAAATATTCTAAAATCCAAGCTAATCTTTATCCTAATCTGAGTAATTGAAAATAAAATAAAGTCTTAATACAAAATAGGAAAATAGTGTGTCCAGCTGTAATTTTCGTGCAATAGGTCTTCAAATCTTCCAATAAAAATCTGCCTATTTGAATTGCATGACAAGGCAGAATGTTCCAGAACGTCCAGTGCAGATGCGTCAACTTCAAGCCCAATTAAAATCTTGATGCAGCTAGTATCTCTCCAAACTCAAAAAATTAAAGTTGTATATCTCTTTCTTAAAGTTCCACAGCATTTTGAATCATCTCAATCGGAGCTTGGATGAGAGAGTTATGCCCAGATTACGAAACGACGTCGAAACTGTCTGAATTCACTTAATTAATTCCGTTTTGCAATTAACGCCTCCATTTGCATCCTAAATCAAAATAGAATAATAATGAGTATATTTAGGCAGAAAATAAGTATAAAAGACTAGACATTAAGGGGGTAAATATGACATTTTTCATTCTCATCACCTTCGAAAAAATGCAATTAGATGAGGTAGACCTGAAGCTTGCCTCCATCCCTCTCTGCAATTTTACTAGGGATTATCTAATTCCTAGGGGAACGATCTCATTCCCGGTCACGTTGGGTGAAGCCAACAAAATGACCAAGATGATAGAGTTTTTGGTGGTAGACTATTCGTCCGCCTTTAATGACATTCTAGGACGACCTCTACTGCGAAGTTTCAAGGCAGTCACCTCTATCTACCATCTGAAAATGAAGTTCCCCACTCTGACGGGGATTGGGGAAGTAAAAGGATCTTAGCGTGAATCTCATGACTGCTACATAAGAGTAGTTTAGATGGCGTGCAAGGGAAAAGGAAGGCCAATAGGCATCCCCAAGTAGGCTATGGTGATCAGCAGAATCGAGCCACAACCTGGCCCAGTAGAGGATAACATGGATGCTCGCATCCAGGAGTACCCTCATAGTGGGCCAGTTAAGGACCTATCTGAGGTGTAAGTCGATCAAAATAAGCCGACCCAAGTGTTGAGAATCGGGAGTAATCTCAACCCTTAGCTTGCCAAAAGCCTGACGAGCTTTCTTAGAGAGAGTGTCGATGTTTTTGCATGGACTTATGCTGATATGATCGGGATCAGCGTTAATGTTATATGTCATGCACTCAACATTGATAGTGTAGTCAAGCTGGTTCGCCAGAAGAGAAGAGCCATGGACCCTGAGCGCTATGTTGCCTTGAAAATTGAGATAGATAAGCTCATTTTAAATAGGTCTATTCGAGAGGCGCTTTACCCGAGTTGGGTTGCCAATTCGATCTTGGTAAAGAAGCCCAATGGCAAGTGGCGAACTTGTGTTGACTTCACCGACCTCAACAAAGCCTGTCCGAAATACAGTTTTTCCTTGCCAAGGATCGACTAACTCGTTGATGCCACATTCGGGCATGAGCTACTGAGCTTTATGGATGCCTACTTGGGGTACAATGAGATCCCGATGTATGCACCTAACGAAGAGTATATCTCGTTTCTTACAGATCGAGGAATGTATTGTTACAAGGTTATGCCCTTCAGCCTAAAAAACGCTGGGGCAACTTACTAACGGCTGGTTAACCGTATGTTTTCTGAGCAGATCGGAAAGCCGATGGAAGTCTATGCTGATGACATGCTGGTCAAGTTGCATGTTGCTTCAGATCACATAGCACATCTCGCTGAGATGTTTGACGTACTCCAAAAGTGCAGGATGAAGCTCAACCCTCTTAAGTGCTCATTCGGGGTATCCTCAGGAAAGTTTCGGGGGTATATGGTTAACCAAAGGGGAATCGAAATCAACCCTGAGAAGATCCAGGCTCTCCTTTATATGAAAAGCCCGACCAACCAAAAATAGGTTTAGAGCCTAAATGGAAGGATAACGGCTCTCAGTCGCTTCATATCGAGAGCAATAGATCACTGCTTGCCATTTTTTAATATACTTAGGGCCAACAAGAAGTTCGAGTGGACTCTAGAGTGCGAGCAGACTTTTCAGAGTATAAAAGAACATCTTGGAAAGCCGCCTCTTCTATCCAAGCCTCTTCCCAAGGAAATTCTATTCCTGTACCTGTCTGTCTCTTAGTATGTGGTCAGCTGGTAGCGTGTCGAATGCACCAAATTAATTAACCTTACTAGCCTAACTACTGAATTGTATAAAGGGTAAGCAAGGGTCGATCCCACAGGGAATGACTCGATTAATTTCCATATTCTAAAACAATAAAAATAACAGAAACGCAAATTAAACTCTAAACAGTAAACCTAACAACAGTAATGAAAGGGGGTTTGTACTCAAGGCAAACTAAATTAAAACTGAGAAATAAAATATCAGGTTAAACAATCAGTTCTCGGTTCAATATCCACCTAAACATGCATTGGACATAAAGTAACCGTAACACTGTTCTATCTCGTCATTATGGAACTACTGACCCTAGGAAACAACAAGCTCTGTTACCCGAATTCTCCCTTAGTTTGTCACTACTGAAACAAGCTCTTTGAGTAGATACTAACCCTTGAACAAACTAGAACAAGCTCTCTAAATTTAATTCAATGGCAGCCATAAGAATTAGGAGAATAGATCAATCTAAGCAACAATCACGCAAGCTCGGATTATTTAACTTAGGTTATGTTATTCAAGACAATAGACCGAAAACTTGTCCATAATCAGCTATCATCATGCGTCACTTGTTGAATAGAAAAAGGACTATTACGCATCACAATTCCTAATTCTAACAGGTAAATTCTGATTAAACAATTTAGCAGGCCAAAACTAAATCACTCAAACAAGAATCACAGACAATTAAATCAGAATAACATAAACAATTATAATAAAAACAAGATTGAGAACAACGTTACTGAAGTTAAGTTACACCAATGACATGAAATTAGGCTTCAAAATCCCCTTGAACTAAAGAAGGAAATTAGCCGCACATCTTGATCTAGAAAGCAAAAACTCTGAAAATTAAAACTCTATTGTCCTCCCCCCATTTCACCTAAAAACTTCTAATTAAATAACATGTGTTTTCCTTAATTCTTCCCCAAGAATCACGAAATTTCTTTCCTAGACGTTTCCTAGAAGATAGACTTCCAGATTAGACAAAATCTTATCAGATATGGATTCCAGAATTCGTCTCCAGCTTGCACCAGGATTCTCGCAATGTAAAAGATATTTTCTGGGCTCCATCACTTGATAAAAATTGTAGTCCAGGATGTGTAGATGAATCTGGGCTTTTGAATCACCTGCTTTCGATATCTGACGCTCCAGTTAGGCCCGTTCAAATATCCAATACTCAGCTAAGGAATCCTTCTGCGACTAGGATTCCAGGTCCGGTTTTACAACAACTACTGAGAACCCAAATGAACTCGGATTCTCGCCCATAATACCTTCCTGAAAAGCTTGATTCGTCTAATTTAATTTCTCTGAAAAACACTTTTGCAATCAAGGAATCTAACTCCCTGAAAAACCTGAAAAGTGCAGCACTGGTCAGAATAACAACAATTCTGGAATTTCCTAATTTTTTATCACTTATTTCCTAAAGTCTATCCAACTATGCCAAACTCACAAAATAAACTCTAATCAACTCAAATAGGCATAAAACATAACAAAAAACATAATATGGAAGGAACAAAAATATCTAAATTACACTCTTATCATCAGCGCATCTCATTCGGGAAGAGGGCAGAGTTCAATGGCTAGTATATTACGTGAGCAAGCAACTACTGGACGTTGAGATGCGGTATCCAGAAATGGAGTGATTAGCTTATGCCTTGCTGATCGCCTCCAGGAAACTTCGACTCTATTTCCATGCCCACACAATCCATGTTTTGACTAACTACCCACTCAGACAAGTTCTTTAGAAGCCGAAAGCTTCGGATAAGTTACTCAAATGGGCAATGGAATTAAGTCAGTTCGATTTGCATTATAGACCAAAGACAACCATCAAAAGGCAAGTTGTCATTCATTTTATTTCAAAATTCTCGTACCAGCAAAATTGAGAATCCGAGCAGTCAGCTAGTGAAGTCATCCAGGAAAACGTTAAGAACTTATCGACTAGGAGACTCTATGTCGATGGTTCCTCGAACAGGAAAAGAGTCGGGGTAGGTCTTCTCCTCCTCACTTCCGAAGGGACTTGCATTCATGGAATTCTTCAATTTGGGTTCCAAGCTACAAACAATGAGGCCGAATATGAAGCGCTGCTCGTCGGTCTACGACTAGCAAGGGAAATGGGATCTAACGCGATCAGCATTCACAACGACTCCCAGCTGGTTGTTAATCAGATCTTGGGAGAATATCAAGCCAAGGAAGAAAACATGATCAACTATCTAAAGAAAGCTAAGGCTGCACTAGAGCCTTTCAAGCATTTCCCGATCAAGCAAATCCCGAGAGACAGTAACTCTCACGGACACCTTAGCAAGAGTAGCCTCATCGCTAGACTCAGATGTGCTGGAAAGTATTCCAATTCGGTACATAGAGATTCCTAGTATCAGCTCACCCGAGCAGACTATAGCTACAATAGAAGCAATCTCCTAGATGACTCCAATCATTTAGTATCTCCGAGATGGGACTCTGCCCAGTGACAAGATTGAGGCAAAAATCCTGCACACTAGAGCTGCTCGTTACACACTCGTCGGAGATCAGTTATACAAGTGAGGGTTTAGTGCCTTTCTCCTCCGATGTGTAACCGACGAAGAAGCAAACTATATTATGAGGGAGATACATGAAGGGATCTGCGACAATCATAACACCGCACGAACCCTTGCTAATAAAATTATCCGCCAAGGGTACTATTGGTCTTTACTTCAAGAAGACACTTTTAATTTTGTGAAAAAGTGTGACAAGTGCCAACGGTTCACGAACATCTTGCGAGCTCCTTACCACCAGTTGATGACAATGACTAGCCTTTAGCCATTCTCTATGTGGGGAATTGATCTTGTTGGGCCCATGCCAGCCGAAAAGGGGGGCATCAAGTATGCTGTGGTCGGGGTAGATTACTTCACCAAATGGGTTGAGGCTGAGCCCTTGGCCATGATCATTACCAAGAAGCTTAAATACTTCGTCTTCAAGAATAAGTGTGCTGCTATGAGATTCCTCATACACTTATCTCTGATAATGGGAAGCAGTTTGACAATGAGGAATTCAAGCAGTTTTGCAATAAGTTGGGGATCCATAAAAAGTTTGCCTTAGTCGTAAGACCGCAACCCAATGGTTAAGTTGAAGCTGTCAACAAAACCATCAAGCACACACTAAAGGCCAAGCTTGGCACTGCCAAGGGCAATTGGGTCGATGACCTCCCAAAAGTTTTATGGGCACATAGAACAACTCCGAGAACCTCTATTTCAGAAACGCTTTTCTCACTAGCATATGGCTACGAGGCTATGATCCCAGTGGAAGTAGGGATTGGTTCACTTCGGAGAGACATATTCAATGAAACAGACAATGAAGCACTTCTACATGCAAGTCTGGACCTAGTTGAAGAACACCGCGACAAGGCTCGGTTAAGGATATCATCCTACCAGTAGCGTGCAAAAAGGTTCTTCGACTCTAAGGTCAGGAGAAAAGACTTTCAGGTCGGTGACTTGGTTCTGAAATAAGTCTTTCTCGGTACAAGAAAACCAAGTGCGGGGGTATTGGGACTTAACTGGGAGGTCTATAATGCATCGCTAAGGCAATATGACCAAGAACGTATCATCTCAAGAGGCTTAACGATTCTGAAGTACCGCGAGCTTGGAATGCTGAGCACCTTCGCCTTTATTACCAGTAATTTCGTACTCGCTCTTAATTTTATTCATTTCTTGTACTTGTAAATTTTTCCTTGTAATTTTTATGAATAAGATCATTCTGCTTTATCTTGAAGAAATATTTGTCATGTTCTTTTGAATGATCTTGTTCGTTACGATATTTTTACAAGTTTCCTGATCAGATGTATAATATTAGTCTTGTGAAGTGCTCGAATTATAGAAGTGCTATCACGAATGGCCGAAAATACTCCTTTTATATATGATTAAGATAAGTACAGTGGGTAGCAAAAAAGATAAAAAGAAAAAGAGGAAGAGTCAAAAGGAAAGTTGTGCAAAAGCAGAAGAGGGGATCATTGGTCCCTGCCTCTAGGCTCTGCAAACGCGACCTCTAAATCCCCCGGTTGGTCGTCGACCATCTAATCAGCTGCTGGGTCCTTAGGGACGTATGCCTCTAGCTGGTCATCCTCCAGAGGAGGCTCTTGTCCCTATTCCTCCTTAGCATCATCAGCTTGGGCCATGGAAGTAAGGATGTCCTAATATTCATTCGGGAGGTCGGAGAGGTCCATCCCCGGATTCCTCAGTCGCAAGCTGTAGATGGCCTGTATTGCCTAGTCAACAGCCTTCCTCTCGAATTCAAGATTTTGTCGCTTTATCTGATCAGTTAATGAAGCGACTCACCCTTGGGACAGCTCGAGATCCACTTTTAGAGCTCTTTTCTGCTTCTTAGAGTTTTCCCACAGTCAGGCTCTGTCTTCCTCTGCCTTTATGGCACACTTAGAGTTTACCTTTAGCTTATTCTCTTTCTCGTAACACTCTTTGGTGAGTCTGGCCACTATCCTTTGGAGCTCCTTATTCTCCTCGCCTCTCTTCTCGAGCTCAGCCTTCTGGAAGTCTACTGTACGAAGGGCATAATTTCTCTCTACCAAGTACTGATTCGCCTGAATATGGATCGCCTCCGCCATTGTGTCCAAAGCCACGAAGTCCTGTTTCAGCTTGGTATTCTCTTCCCTTAGCTCGTGGAACCTTCTAGCAGAGTCCAAATTGATCTTCTGTTGGGCCATATGCAAGGTGAGTAGGGACTACATGAGAAAAGAAACAAGCGTTAACCTCCATTTTCCCGAAAATCATAAAAGTTAGAAAATCAACTAATATTAGAAAGTCCTCGACAAGAACGAGTTGTTTTACCTAACTTTGCAACTGAAGCGCAGTAGCCGCCAAGTCCGTGGGTCGGGAAGCCACGAACTCCTCAAAGGCCGCAGCCAATTGGCACTCCAGTAGGGTATATACCACCGGCTGTAGGTGCTCCGAGAGTTGCCCCATGGAATCCAGCACAGGCATAGCTGACCTTGACGGAACTGACATCTCGTCGACCCGTTGTTTGCCCACTCTCTTTTGGGCAACCATGACCTCCCCTCTCCTTCGCACGAGCTCTCGAGGACCGCAGAAGTGCTTGGTGCACTCCTCGAGGGCACCCCAGAGCGAAAAGCCTGGTAAGGCTATGATCCCCCCGGCAGCACCTTTAAGCCCTCCAACTCGAACTCCGATTCCTTCTCAGCAAGCAGCTGCTTCCTCTTCTTGGTTTTCTGGCCCATAGTTTTCTACTTAGCAACACGAGTAGCCGTAGGCTGAGGAGCTTCCCCACATCGCTCTGTGGGTGTTCACCTTTCGACGCCAATGTGTATCCCTCATATGGGGATATCGCTAGGGATTGCCTGGGCTGGCTTAGTCGGGGTGACCCAGGGAAATACGAACCCCCATTGTCCTCGTCGACGACCTTGGAACCCTAGATGGCATTGTCATTGTGCGCCATGAAAGCATATTAGCAAAAAGGTCACCTCAGGCAAAAGAAAGGGGTTCTAAGTGTGAAGATTCTTACAAGCTAAGGGTTCTAAAGATGCTTTCGGATTGAAAAAACCGTACTTTCTTAAGTTGGCAGTAGTCACGAGCAGTCTCGCATCATGACTTTGCTTAGGTAGATGATTGAATGTCACAATTTGGTTAAAATCTGTCAGAGTCGTCGATCTGTTCGTCTTATTTCTTGCAAAGAGACAAAACGTTCGTTAAATATAAGAGCTAAAGAAAAAGGAACAGTTTGCAAATCAAAGGAAAGGAAAACCTACTCGACTCCCTAAATTGGCAAACGCCATCATATTCAAAAAAAGAAAAATTTGGTCTCATAAGCCTCGATGTTACTGGGGTAACCAAATATTCCTCCCTTGATCGTAGATCGCTTCGAGAGGTAAAAAGAGTCTTTATCTTTGCTCTTCTTCAGATAGTAAGCGCATGCGAGCTTTAGCGCTGTCAGCTCGCCAAGACCATTTTCGCCACATGCGATATACATAGCAACCGCTATAATATATGCATTAGGCGTGAATTGTAATGGCGTGACCTCGAAGTGGTCGAGGATCGATCTAATGAAGGGGTGAAAAGGTATCAACGCCCCACATTTAAAGATCGCCTCAGAGATCACAGCCATTCCCTCTGGGGATTTCGAGCTGTGTATATCCTATGCTGGTAGACATCCACGCTAAGCCAAACTGGTCCACTGTTTTCTGTATCTCGTCCCGGGTGGCCACCTATAAGGCCTCTTGCACGGGACCTACTAGGGTGCCTGACACCTGTGAGCTCGTCCCTCGGCTGCTCTGGGTGACATGTAGAGATAACTCAGTCTCCGTACAATGTTTTGTACGATGATGTGGAAAAGCAAAAGAAACCATAATTTACCTTCCTTAACCCTAGAAAAACCTTAAAAATCCTTGGGAATGAATCCCCAAGGATCTGTGCCTTAAGTTCTCACTTTTTATAAAGAAAAAAGTTCTCTTCTTACCGCTGTTCAGAAATACGCACCATGAAAGCTTACGAGGCAGTTCATACCCACCATTACCATAAGTCAAGCTATTAACAAAAATAATAAAAGAAAACGAAAGAGAAGTCCTCCTTACCTCTTGACTGCTGGGAACAAACTTCCTGTCGTAACGGAGAGTGTGTATCAACTGGAAGAAGAGCGGACTGATTTTGCAAAAGTTTTGTTTCTCTCTCTGAAAATGTGAGTTCTGTGATAAAACTTGAGGCAAACTTGGGGTTTTATAGGGGGGAAAATGACGATTGGTTTCCCTAAGTAAGCGACGCTTGGGCGGGATACGTTTCTCGCCATTGATTACGACCACATGTCACTAATTCGCGAGAAGAGTAACCTTTACGCTTCGTGGATGCCAATTGACATTTCCCTCCATTAAAGCAACCAAGCATCGGCAAGGTTACCTCCTCCACATTAAATGCGCCCTCATCTGCATTTAATGCTCTTAAACGGAATGTCGTTTCAGCATGGCTTGCATTTAATGCGCATGGCTAGCACTTATTGTGCAATAGACACGTCTGTCAAAATAAAGATTATTTAATGGACCAGACTAGCTATCAAGCGCAATGGATAACATCTGAAGAGGTCGTTCAAGTAAAACACTCTTCGCTGTGTATCGATTTCGAAAAGATGTGATTCCTTGCTTTTGGTAAAAATGTGCTAAGTATTTTCAGGTCGCGAGATGCGGATGAAACTCAAAGCAGGTTGGTACAACACTGAGTAGGGTCTGACCCAGGTCTCTAAATCTATGGGGGAAGGCTACCTCAGGTTGCTTGTGCTATTCTTAGAGACCTATGCTGCGCCCTTCTTACAGCTCGATTAGCTCGGTCAAACGTCATTTGGGATAAGTCAAGTCATGGCATAATCATGAAGTTCTCAAGGTTCAATCCTTAAACCTTAAAAACTGAGGGGCTTCTATTATGCCTAAAAAATTAGGACTGACGTGAGCTCACGTCAACAAGGGCTAATCAGAGTTTAGGAAGGGTTTGTGCCATTTAGACGCTGCCACGTCGCGTAAGGACAGAAGAGGTATGGCTATCGTCAGTGTGGTAGGTGAATGCCAAGCTTGTGAGTGGCTAAGAATTGTCCAGCTGCCCAAGCCCTACGTGATTTAAAGATGTCTCCCGTGTAGACAACCAATGGGAAGTGGGTTAGGAATTGTACCACACCTACCCGACTGCAGAATCATGATTACTACCTTGGATCTACCAACTATAAATAGAAGGCTCCTCTCTCATTTACGGGATGGGCTCATCTTCAATTTTTCAAAGCACACACACACACACACACTCTCTCTCTCTCTCTCTCTCTCTCTCTCTCTCTCTTTATATATATATAAACTCTCTCTTGATTGTAATTCAGCTCGCTGTACACGACCTGACTGTAACCACCTATTAATACAACCATGGTGGACGTAGGATTTGCTTTTGAGCATCCGAACCACTTTAAAAACCGCTTCTTATTTATTCTCTCATTGCATATTTTCATATCACGTGTAATTTCTAAGTCCGCTTAGCACTTTGCATGTGTGAGTCATTGGTGTCAAAATCAAGCATCAACAGGACCCATTGTTGGGCATAAGGAATCCATTGCAAGTTGATCAATTACGAACTGACACGTCACGTTTGTGAGAGAAATTTAATAAGAAGGGTTTGTGAGTATAGTATTATTGTTCGATTTATGTGGTGTTTTTTGAACTAAAAACACCATCCTCATATTTATAAAACAATAATAATAGGCATAAAAATAAATTTACAAATTTTTTTTTTTTGTACAAAGTGATGTGATAGGAGATAAATGAAAGAGTGAATATAAAAAATCAAACTCATCATATTTATTATTCCATTCATCTCATGCCACCTCACTTTATACAAGAAATCTTTGTACATTTCTTAATACATCTAGCATTACCGTTTCTAAAATTGTTCAAAAACGACCCTTCATAACTAACAATGTGTTGTGCATGTAATGTATTGACTAATTTGGTATTGTCTAGTACATGTGTTAATAAACGACTTTTTCCCACCCAAATAATAGTTTAATTAGGGGTGAGCGGTTCCGGGTACCCTGCATTTTTCGGGGGAACCGGAACCGCACAGTACAGGTTCCCAAAAAAAGAAACCGGAACCGGAACCGCACAGTGCAGGTTCTTCAATTCAAGGAACCAGAACCTAAAATGCAGGTTCCGGTTCCTTTCCAGGGTACCCTGTAAAAAATTAATTACCCCCCTGTTAGTTTAAAAATAACAAAAACACCTTATAAGTTTACAAATACACCCCTAACAAATTTTCATTATTCATTCATTTGTGTCCAATGTAACTCATAATCTGTAATCTCTAAGCAACACTTGAATTGTTAATCATTTAATTAAGTATTGTAATATTGTTTATAATCGATGTTCTAATTAATAAATAATCATACCATAAATTTTATATAATGTTATAATAATTTGATTAAGTATTGTTTAAATTAGTAAATTACTAATGTTTAATATAATGTCATAATCAATTAAGTATCATTTAATTATGTAATGTTATATTAATTATATGATTATACTATAATAGTATAATGTAATGTTAAGAATTAAGTAATCATACTATAATCTATAATTTAATATATAATTAATTAAATTTAAATCATTAATTAATATGCTAATGTTTATAATGGAATATTATAATTGATTAAGTAATCATATTACAAATATATAAAGTAATGTTAATAATAAATTTTTAATCGTTTAATTAAGTAATGTAATAGAATAGTAAATACTAATGTTTATAGTATGTATAAATTATAACTAATTAAGTAATATATAATCATTTAACTATATAATGCTATAATTAAGTAAGTGATCAATTATAATGTAATATAATATTATAATTAATTGAGTAATTATTTAACTATAATGAATGCTTAATTAATGTTTATAATGAAATGTTATAAGTAATGTTATAATTAATTAAATTTCTTATCATTTAATTAAGTATTGTGCTAATGTTATGAAGTAAATTAGTAATTACTAAGTTTTGAAACATAATATTATAACTCATAATCAATTAAGTAATCATTTAATTATGTATGTTATATAATTATATGATCCTATATATAGTATAATGTAATGTTATAATGAATTAAGAATCATCTTTAAATCTATAATTTAATATTAAATTAATTAAATTTCAAATCATTGATTAATATACTAATGTTTATAAGGAATGATATAATTGATTAAGTAATCATTATTATAATATATAAGGTAATATAATTAATTAAATTTTTAATCGTTTAATTAAGTAATGTAATAATATAGTAAATTAGTAAATTACTAATGTTATAATGTAATGTTATAAATTCATAACTAATATGTAATTATGTAATCATTTAACTATGTAAAGCTAATTAAGTAAGTGATCATAATATATAATAATATAATAATATTATAATTTAATTGAGTAATTATTTAACTATATGTAATGCTTAATTAATGTTATAAAGTAATGTTATAATTAATTAAATTTTTATTTAATAAATAGTGTGCTAATGTTTATGTAGTAAATTAGTAATTACTAAGTTTAAAACATAAATCATAACTCATAATCAATTAAGTAATCATTAATATGTAATGTTATATTAATTATATGACATACTATATAGTATAATGTAATGTTATAATAAATTAAGTAATCATACTATAAATTTATAATTAATATTAAATTATAAATTTCAATCATTTGATTAATATACTAATGTTTATAATGAAATGTTATAATTGATTAAGTAATCTATTGTAAATATATAAGGTAATGTTATAATAATTAAATTTTTATCGTTTAATTAAGTAATGTAAAATATAGTAAATTAGTAAATTACTAATGTTTATAATGTAATGTTATAAATTCATAAACATTATGTAATTATGTAATCCTTAACTAATAATGCATAATTAAGTAAGTGATCATATATATAATGTAATATAATATATATAATTTAATTGAGTATATTAACTATAATGTAATGCTTAATTAATGTTTATGAGGTAATGTCATAATTAATTAAATTTCTTATCATTTAATTAAGTATTGTGCTAAGTGTATGTAGTAAATAGTAATTACTAATTTTTAAAACATAATATCATAACTCATACAATAAGTAATCATTAATTATGTAGTTATATTAATTATATGATCATACTATAGTATAATGTAATGTTATAATGAATTAAGTAATCATACTATAAATATAATTTAATATTATAATAATAAATTTCAAATCATTTGATTAATATACTATGTTTATATGGAATGTATAATTGATTAAGTAATATATATAAATATATAAGGTAATGTTATAATATTAAATTTTTAATCGTTTAATTAAGTAATGTAATAATATAATAAATTACTATGTTTTATAGTTAATGTTATAAATTCATAACTAATTAAGAATTATGTAATCATTTAACTATGTAGCTCTAATTAGTAAGTGATCATAATAAGTATATTTATAAATATTTAATTTAATTGAATAATTATTAACAAATGTAATGTTTAATTAATGCTTATAATGAAATATTTAAGGTAATGTTTAAATAATTAAATTTCTTATCATTTAATAAGTATTGTGCTATGTTTATGTAGTAAATTAGTAATTACTAATGTTAAAACATATATCATAACTATAATCAATTAAGTAATCATTTAATTATGTAAAATATTAATTATATGATCAACTATAATAGTATAATGTAATGTTATAATGATTAGTAATCATACTATAAATCTATAATTTAATATTATAATTAATTAAATTTCAAATATTTGTTAATATACTAATGTTTATAATGGAATGTATAATTGATTAAGTAATCATATTATAAATATAAAGTATGTTATAATTATTAAATTTTAATCGTTTAATTAAGTAATGTAATATATAGTAAATTAGTAAATTACTAATGTTTATAATGATGTTATAAATCAATAACTAATTATGTAATTATGTAATCATTTAACTATATAATGCTATAATTAAGTAAGTGATCATAATTATATAAGTATAATAATATATAATAATTGAGTAATTATTTAACTAAATGTAATGCTTAATTAATGTTTATAATGAAATGTTTATAAGGTAATGTTATGATTAATTAAATTTCTTATCATTTAATTAAGTAATGCTAATATTTATGTAGTAAATTAGTAATTACTAATATTTATAATATAATGACATAATCAATAGTAATTATTTAATTATGTAATGTTATAATTAATTATATAATCATACTATAATGTAATGTTATAGTGAATTAACTATTAGTAATCATACTATAAATTTTTGATGTAATTATAATTAATTAAATTTTTAATCATTTAATTAAGTTTGTACTAATGTTATAAAAAGTTATAATTGATTAAGTGATTATTCTAAATCTATAACGTAAGTTTAAATTAATTAAATTTCTAATTATAAGTTATTAATTACTATTTAATTATGTTAACTTATAAGTCAATTAATTAAGTAGTAATCAATTAATGTAAGCTATAATTAATATATAAATCAATTAGTAAGTTATAAAATTATATTATTTAAGTAATTATTTAACTATAATGTAATATTATAATTGATTAAGTATGATATTTAACTAGTAAATAAATTTATTAATGTTTATCAATTTATCATATATAATTAATTAATTACAATTATTATAGATATACTTAGAACTTGATAATTGAAGTAAATAACTAAATATATTATTACTCAATCTAATATACTATTTTATTCAAAAATAATTCTTTTAATAACGTAAAAATGTAAAACATTTTAATTGGATCAGAATTTCAATTATTCACTTAATTGATCAAAACTTAATATTAATATATTATATATATAAAGCTTTTAATATGGTGTAATTTATGTAATAAGTATATTGTATTCATATATTTATTTAATTAGGTTATTCTAAAAATTTAACTTTTATATTTTAAATTTTTATATGTAAAATAATAGAAACTCCCCCATTATTTACATTTCATAAATATTTCATTATAGTCCAGGTTCCAAAATAGGTTAACAGGTTCTAAAAACAGGTTCCAAAACAGGTTCCAAACAGGTTCCAAAGAGGTTCCAAATAGGTTCAAAATAGGTTCCAACAGGTTCCAACAGGTTCCAAACAGGTTCTAAAGCAGGTTCCAAATAGGTTCCAAACAGGTTCTAAAACAGGTTCCAAATAGGTTCTAAACAGGTTCCAAACAGGTTCCAAACCGGTACCCCCTATAGGTTCCAAACAGGGTACCCTTTTTACAGGTTCTGGTTCCGGTTCGGTCCTCCACATGCAAGACCGGAACGGAACCCACAGTAGCGGTTCCAAAAAATTGGAACCGGAACCTACCCGCACATGCAGGTTCTGGGTAGGTTCCGGTTCCGGTTCCGGTTCTTACCCCGGTTCGGTTCTACCCGCTACCCGTGCTCACCCTAAGTTTAATGACACTTTTTCACTCATAGATTTTTTTAAATACCACTTTACTACCCAAATTTATATTATGTTTCCAATTCTGGCATCATCGCACCCCACACTATACAATTTCTTATTCGATCATCAATGTTAAAATCCCTCAAACCCAACTCCCACCGACCCTGCCAATCACCGGCAATCAAACGATGGGTATGCATAGCCGCCCTCCCAAGTCAATTCCGATCAATCCCAACCATCAAAATCCAACATTATCATCGAAAGACTCATCGGCCTCCCTTCTTCAAAAGCCCTAACAACCTATATCGAGTTTACTCTCTGTTCGCCGCCGAAATATAAATTTAGGTAGTAAAGTAGTATTTTAAAAGTCTGGGGTGGAAAAATGTCATTAAATCATTATTTGGATGGGAAAAAACGGTTAACTCCCCAAAGATGGGTAACTTAATTTATGATAATATGCTCATATTAAAAATTAATGTTTTGTTAAAAAAATTCAGACTTTAGATATAAGTTATGCAAAGAATTAAATTATTTAGATTTAAGTGAAAAGTAGTAAAAACAAATAACCCTCATATTATTAATAGGTTCATAAAAGCAGGAAACAGGACTCTTGACTCCATGTCTACAGTATTGTATGGAAGTTGGAACTACTGATGAAATGAGTTCAAATAAAGCTCCCTAAGGGTTGAAGAAAACTTGAGAAAATAAACACATAATGATAATGTTACAGCTTCTTGGCATGCTTTCATAGAAGCCTTTATCCTGTCAAGGCCTTCTGCAAGAAAAACGGGTCAATCGCAAAAGTTATGCGTATCCAATTCTTCATTCCCACAGCAATCCCTGCAGGTTACATCAATAATTCAGGTAGCTTTTTCAAGAGGACATTGAAATCTGTACCACTTAGGAAGATAAACGTCATTAGGTTCTAAACAATGTATACTGGTGTAAACATAACAGATTCCTCTTGGCCAGCTTGGCACAAAGTCCATATCATCGTTAATGCCTTCGAGTAGTGACAGGTTTAGCTTCACCTGTGGTCGTCACAATTTGGAATTACTATCTTCATTTAATAAGGAAAATAAAATAAAATAAAAGAGTTACCGAATTAGCAACAGATTTTAAGTACTTACCATTGCAGACATGGCTCCTTCAGGTTTTGTGGACAAGCAATGCCAGGGATCTCTTATTTTACTGTAACAAAGTCTGCATATTCTTTCATGGTGTTGATATTGGAGAAGAACTCTTCCGTTGTGTTTCAAGAATTTAGGAATTGCCCCCTATTATATAACAAGATCCAAATCATCATCGGCTCTTTTGTTCATGTTCTTCATTTTTATTGTTTTTCTTTCGTCCCTGTACCTTAAAATTATGATAAGAAAAGGAAACCAGAGAATATTTAGCATATTCAGGCAGATGAAATGAAGCATTATTCAACATTATATGATTTAATGATATTTATTGATTAGCAGTTCACGCAAATCAGCTCCGCCAACCTTTATTGTTATTAATAACTTTCTATTAGTCAATATGGAAACTTATGTATATCTAAACTTATTGTTAAAACATCATTGTGATGCCTCTGCTTAATTGCATATGATATAATTTCTTTAATCCAGACGTAAAGATTAGTTTTATACACAACTTACGCCATTTAAAGATGTAAATATTCAGATGGTATTGCTTATTGATATCTAGACTAATACCTGAATGAAGGTTGCAGGGTCAGGAGATATTAAGATACTTTTAATGCTGTCAAGATCTGGTAAGAACAAACAGAGAGATTATGTTTAAAATTGAAGTGGTCAAGCTTAGAAAATAGCAGTATGGCAAAAGCAGGCTAGTGGTAACCACCGGAAGGTAAGCATAACGGGAAGGAATCTACTTTGTGACTTTACACGTACTTGCAGAAGTGAATGTCATGGTTCTGATTCAAAGTAAATAAGTAATTCTTGCTTCCAGCTTTGACAAGATTTTACGACAAATATATCAGATCAGAGTGTTTTTAGATACAGATTGCTAAGCCTTGAAAAAATTGCAGTAAAAGTAATGTTCTCGATTGAATTCATAATATATACTGTACTTGATCCTACCTTGTCTTGTTAATTGGCAACACAGCTTAACAACCATACAATGTGAGAAACAAGCTGGAAAGATAGAGCACTAACCCCTTGTTCAAGAGGCCACAGGGGTCGTTTGTCGCAATCCAACAAGCTCCAACCTGGAACAATCCATCTCTTTGATATGGACCCACTGTTAGTACAGGCACAATTGATCCAAACTCTCCCCTAGGGACAAATTGTTTATTCCCAAACCATAGATGGGAATAAACTTCATCAGCAATCACCATTATTCCAAGCTTTCGTGCTGTCTGCAGTCTGTATCCCCACAAAACACATAAACCAAAACCATAAAAAAGTTGGGAGTTTCCAAGTTACAGAACATAGTTGATTCTAGATTTTACATTCACTTCAATTTTAAAGCTAGTGTGCCAAATATATACAGAATATAGTGACATTATGATATCAGGTTAATAACATGCCTTTTTCAAATGCTGGTATGTGAAGACATTTCCGCAAGGTTGCCAGGGCTAATGATAACCATAGCACAGTGTTGTCATCTGTCAGAGCTTCAACAGAATCAAGATCAAACTATCCTTCTCTGGTATAAGATCAAAATGACGAACTTCTAGGTTGCTAAAAGCAGCACGAGCTTCATACAGTGGGTAACCTGGCTAGGAACCAGAAGTTAGCACCCGGACAAGCAAGGGCTGTATGATGATCTCAATTGCTTGTGTGCAACCTAATGTGACAGAAACATCATCTGGTGACAATTATAGGAAGATCACGTGAGAGGATATTCTGCAATAGCCCTGTAAAACGATGTAAATCTTGTACTTCATATGAAAGTATTTATCTAACAGTTTTTCAGATTAAAATGGCATATCACATCCTTTACTTACTGCTAGAAAATATAATTGATGAGTTATAAAATAAATAAAATGTATATGTCAGTGTCTTGACTCTTGGATATAAAAGAAAATAAGTGAAAAAATGAAAGAATATTAATAAAATAATCATAAAACTAGAACTCTTCTCCTTTATTGGAAAAAACCGAACCGTTTACTTAGCAATCAAATGAACATTAACCTCTTAGCTAATCACATGAAATCTAACAAACCATCCAAATGAATGCCGTATACACGTCACATGAAAGGCTAAAACTATATTTTACCTTTGCGGAGAGGATACCAGCGGCCGGAGAATAACAGTTGAACTTTGATGATCGGACCGCATCAACAATGGCATCTTCGGCTACAGGACTGGTCCGAAAGCACGGAAAAGCGAAGGGTCGCATGGCCAAGAGGGATGACCGACCTGTCATCATCTTCATTCAGGTTTCCCATTAACTTGTCCAGAGCTTCTCGGATTGTTACCTTCTGTTTAGAGTCTTTAGACTGTTGCACTAAGCTTTGAGTCCCTCTGAAAGCCCAGATTTGCCCATTCTCCATTTTGAAGTTTGCTCGGCGGCACAGGAACTGAATGAGGTGTGCGTTGTTAAAAGTGAACTGGGAATTAAGAGTGTAAAGGGAGAACGACATTTTTCCACCCAAGGTTAGGCGAAACGACACTTTTTTCGCCCGTAAGTTTTAAAATGATACTTTTTCACCTCTGTCAAGTTCGGGTAATATTTTTTGTTAAATTTAATTGAAAATATGAAATGCTTTTAAGTCTTTACTCGATTATTTATTAGTTAAAATGTAAAGATAATTTTTTTTTGTATTTAATTAATTAAGATATTATTTCTATGTTAATTAGTAAAAATGAAAAACATTATAATTTAGTAGATATTAATAATATAATAAAAATATTGATGGCATTATAAATAAATAAATAAATATTAAAGTCATTTAACTTTAAACAATTATATAGTATATTCTTAATTTTTAGGTAGAGTTAACTATTTTTTTCTTTTGACTTTTTAATATTTGATTTTTTGGCTAATTAAAAAATAATAAAATCAAATATTTAAGGGTATTTTATTTTTTAAAAAAATATTAATTAAAAATATAATAAACCTAACAAAGGGTAAAAAAAATGTATTTTAAACTTGAAGGGTGGGAAAAACGTCATTCTCCGGAGTGGAAAAATATTGTAAGTAAAGGATAGGTTGAATTGGAGGCGGGGAGTGACAGAATTGAATATAAACCAAACTATACATAGTTAACGTGAGCAAAGTTAACAAAAGAGATTTGTTTCTATCTTCTGTACATCATGATACAAACAACAACTATGAAATCGTACAGAAAGAGAAGGAACACACTTACACTATAACACTGGAATGTGAATAGACTATAATAACTCCCGAAAAATCTGGATTAATACTCATCACATCCCACTGAAAAATTCAAATTAATTGCTAACCGCAAGGCTTCCTATTTCCTAAGCAGGGTAGAGTTTAATGGGGAGACCTCGAAAAAATCTTATTAATATATTTATTAGTATTAAATAGTGATTATCATTAAATATGTTACCTACATTTATCCTAATTCTTTCTAATAATATTTAAGAAATTATAATTAAGATCTTAAAATCATAATTACGTTATAATAAAATGGTACTCCCTCTGTTTTTTTTTAAGTGACGTTTTAGGTGTGGGCACAGGTTTTAATAAAAAAAAAATTCTCTCTCCCATCAACTTTTTCTCCTGATTCTGCAGGTGAGAGAGACTTTGAAAGTGGGAAACTTTCCCGCTTATTTAAATAACATTTTTAATAATTTTGTCTTATTGCATTTATTTCTCCCACCAATTTCATCTGTTTCTTTTCTTTCACGTTGCTCCAGTTCTTTCACGCTGCAACAACATCACAAATTTGACAATAATGCAACAACATCACAAATTGATTTTGACAATGATTTTGATAAGAAAAAAAAAAAATCACAAATTTCTAAACTCAAATCTACTACGCAACTGCCACAAACGCCCATTTTCTCCTTTTTCTCCCATGGACACCACTCAACCAGACTAGTCCACTCTCCCTGCACTTCTCCTCAACGCCATCGCTAAACGCCTTGCCACATGCATAGACATCCTCTCTTTCCGCACCGTCTGTAACTCATTCAAGGACTTTCCTTTCCCATCATCTGTATCGTCACTCTCCTCTCAACTCCCTCAAGAAACTTCGGGTTTTGTTAACACCCGTGTGGACTGGAAGGAAACCCCAAAAGCTCACGAGTTCAAGGTTGATCTTCCAGGGCTCAAGAAAGAGGAAGTGAAGGTGGAGATTGAAGACGATAGGGTGCTTCAAATAAGTGGAGAGAGGAACATAGAGAAGGAAGACAAGAAAAAGAGAGAAAAGATGGAAGCAGAGACAGATTAGAGAAAGAAGAAGTGGCGATGGAAAATAAGGAAGAGAGGAGAAGAGGGGAAGAGATAAGATAAGATAAAAGATTAAAGAGAGACAGAAGCAAAAAGTAGAGAAATGACAAGATGAAATGGAAAGAGAGAGGGTGTGATAAAAAGTGGAGAAGGCATGATGAAAGGTGCAGAAAAGACAAGGCAAAACGACTTTAATTTTGAAAATTTTAAAAACTCTTAAAACGTCACTTAAAAAAAAAACGGAAGGAGTATTAAATAATGCCATATAAGATTAAAACTGTTTAAATTATTTATTTTTCAAAATTTTATTCTTATATTCAAATCTCATGTTTATCTTCTCCACTTTATTCAAAATAATCAAAACTCTTTCATTTTAATAGCTCTACAAATGAATATTAAGTCAATTCCAAAATGGACTTCTTGATAATTTTTTCATAAAAAATAAAGAAAATATATAATTTAAGTAAAATCTAAATAAAACATTTTTCTTATAGAATATTAACTATATACAGTAAAACCTCTCTATAATCATAATGTTAGGACTAACTAATTTTATTACTATACAGAGGTTATAACTTAATGAAGGTATAGTTACAAAAATTATAGTTTTGATTTCTTATTTTATAATTCATATTTTAGTAGTACATTATTAGGATTTCAATTCATATTTTTGTAATATTAGGATTTCAATACAGCGTTTCAATTATCTACTTTTGAAATAGATAAAAGATCGTTTTTTAGAACCAGCAAAAATAAGTGTCATTGATAGAATTGAAAATACAATTGATGCATGGTCAATTGATGTGAAGCCACAGACAATTATCAATAGTTTTAAGCGCTGCAAAATGAGGACTACTAATGTCAATGAATTGTAAGTTACAAATGAAGTGGATGAGGAGAATAAAAGAGTCACTATAGAATTGAGTGATCAGATTTGACAAATTCACTACACTAATCCAATGGATATTAATGTCTTATTTGATTATCCAAATGAGCAACAAATCGTGTATATTTTAACCAAAGGAGAAATCATTGTTGCAATTAGACAAGAAGAGAAAGGAAACAATCTTAAGAATAATAGTACATAAATACAAAAAGTTTTGTGCCATGAAGCTCCAAACATGTTTGAGAAACTAAAAATATTTTGGCTTCAACAAGAAGGTATCCATGCTAACGAGCTATTACGTACTCGTAAGGTAAAATATGTGATAACAACTCTAAAGCATAAATCATTGTCCCAAACAATTTTAAATAAATATTTTATTTCATTTTAAACCTTTAATTTTACATAACATATTTTTTTTTGCAATATATAGATAATTATTACTATGTAGAGGCAACTTTCCTTAAAGCGGGAATTAGAAAAAGTATAACTTATTACAATGTAGAGTTTATTCTTATTTATAACTATCCCAAATTGGGACTAGAATTTTTTATGACTATGTAGAGTTTATTCCTATATAGAGTATCACTATAGAGAGATTTTACTATATATATATATATATAGTAAAACCTCTTTATAGTCATAATAGTGGGACTAACTAATTTTATTACTATGAGGAGGTTATAACTTAATGAAGGTGTAGTTACAAAAATTATTGTTTTGATTTTTGATTTTATAATTCATGTCTTAGTAGTACAGTATTAGGATTTCAATTTAACACTTCAATTGCCTATTTTTGAAACGAATAGAAGATTGTGTCTTGGAACCAGCAAAGATCAACGTCATTGATGGAATTGTAAATGCAGTTGATTCATAGTCAATTGATGTAAAGCCATAGACAATAGCCAATGGTTTTAAGCACTACAAAATTAAGCCCCCAATGTCGATGAATTGCAAGTTACAAATAAAGTGGATGAGGAGAATAAAAAAGTCATTGCAGAATTCAGTGATTCGATTTGACAATTTTACTACAATAATCAAATGGATATTAATGTCTTCCTCGATCATCCACATAAGCAACAAATCATGTATGCTTTAACCAAAGAAGAAATCATTGCTATAATTAGACAAGAAGAGAAAGAAAATAATCCTAAGGATGATAGTATGGAAATATAAAAAGTTTTGTGCCATGAAGCTCTAAACATGCTTGAGAAGTTAAAAATATTTTGGCTTCAACAAGGAAGGTGTCCATGCTAACGAGTTATTACGTACTCGCCAAATAAAAGATGTAGTAACAATTCTAAAGCATAAATCATTGTCCCAAACAACTTTAGATAAATATTTTATTTCATCTTAAACCTTAAATGTAACATAACATATATTTTTTTTTATAATATACTAATAATTATTACTATGTAGAGGTAACTTTCCTTAAGGTGGGAATTAAAAAAATTATAACTTATTACAATGTAGAGTTTATTCTTATTTATAATTATCCCAAATTGGGACTATAATTTTTTATGGCTATGTAAAGTTTATTTCTATATAGAGTATTACTATAGAGAGGTTTTACTATATAAAGCTAAATACCTCCTTGGTTGTTTGACACGTGGCACATTTTAGAACTTATAGAATTGTTCCATCTTGACACATTAGATTGACAACTAGGATTTGTGGTTTAATGAGCCCAATCAAATTGCTCCATCTTGACACCTTGGATTTGTGATTGCCATGTGGTTGAATTTTAGTGGTGATGATGTAGACAATATTAATTGATGCATTGGTATTCCAAAGTCTAAATAAAGGACATAAAGATTGGATTACATAGGTGTATTGCATTGGTTGTATTAATAATTAATAATAATACTAATTATATAGGTGCATTGCATTGGCATTCTAAAGGTTTAACCGTAATGACACCTTGGATTTGTGATTGCCATGTGGTTGGATTTTATTGGTGATGATGTAGACAATATTAATTGCTGCATTGGTATTCCAAATTTTAAATAAATAGACATAAAGATTGATTACATAGGTGCATCGCATTGGTAGTAAAAACATACATGTTTATTAATAATTATATAGGTGTATTGTATTGACATTGCAAACCTTTCTTCGTATTCAATTCGTATTTAATTGTATTGGCATTCGAAAGGTCTCAATAAGGGGTTATAAAAGGGGGTGTATGTTCAGTTGTGTATTATTGCTATATATTCGTTGTTAGTGTATGCTTTAGGAACCAATCGTGTTGTCGGTTTCAGGACATTATATCTTGTAAATGTATTATGAATAAAAGAAACTGTTCTTATTTCACATGTTGATTTTCTGCTTCATTTATATTATATTATATTTAATATTGCATGTGAAATGTCTGGATGACACGGATCTTTATAAGATCAAATCATTAAAGAATTCCCTACGCAAGTAATGTTAATTGGGCAATAACATTGCATAGTAGGCATGTTGAATGTCTCCATTGAATATCATGTGATGATATTAGTGTAGGTGATTATAAGAGGTATGTCACTAAGGCATTAGCATGGATAAACGATTAGTGAATTGTTTATCGAATATGACCGATTACGATGAATCACATGGATGTGGTCAATGATGCATCGTAGGATCGTGCTAGTGTACCACTGATCCTTAGACTTGAGACATCATGGTTGGATTCAACATAGGATGCATATGGTTCATATGATGTATAAGCATGAGACTAGTCATGTCTTGTGTAATAAGTTGATTTGGTCATATTTTATTCATGTGCGAGGATAAGTGATGGTCAAGATGCATATGGTTCATATGATGTATAAGCATGAGACTAGTCACGTCTTGTGTAATAAGCCGGTTTGGTCATATGTTATTCATGTGCGAGGACAAGTGATGGTCAAGATGGGATTTGTTAACTCAAAGTAGTCCAATCTCGAGTTCCTAGATGAATGTCAATAAACATTAGAAAAGGGAAATCTCTGGCCAGAGTATAATGAATGTCAAATGAAAAGTACTTTCATGTTGACGAATTCCATTGTATCGATTGACAATTCGATTAAAGATTAAGTTAAAGGTTTTGACATACCATGAACCATTCTTAATCGGGATTAGATAATGGAGGGATTTGACTACACAGTACGTACGATCAGAATAGGTTCATTGGAGTTTACACTTCATTGTGGTTTAGGGGTTATGGAACATTGCTAGACGTCTACTATAATCAGTGGGAGTTTTGATTATAAAGAGTTATAACGAAACATATCAAAATCTGATATTGGGCCCACGGCTAGATCACAGTGAACCAAAATGGTCACTGACAGGCTTTTCGCAAGTGTACGAAATCGTGCAAGTAGTAAAACTCGAGTAAACGAGTGTCGAATCCCAAGGGAACTACCTACCAAGTACCAAACTATTATATTCTATTGCTATTTGATTAAACTGAAGTTTAAGAATGAATTTAATGAAAAAGTAAATAAACTAAAAACTAAGTACTAAATAAAGGCAGAATTTGTAAACACTTTGAAGTGAAAATCAATATGACTAAACCTAGGGCATAGATTTCACACCAATTTAATCCTATGCATTGACATTTGTTGTTAACCTAATCAAGTGTATTCTAAAAGCCAAATCCCCTATTATTCCACTAACTCTCTCTCGAGCAATTAGCAAATTAACCCTTAAACAACAACCCAAGATATCTCTAAATTGGATTTAGGAGCTAAGAGATCATTAAGCTCTATGGAATTTACCGGAGCCTCACAGATCGCGGTAACCTATCTCTAGCGTTCGCTCAATCTATGGTTTTATTACCTAAGACAAATCAGGTTTCATCTCTCGATCTCAACCTAACCCTTGAAATCATTCAACCCTCGGGCCCTTGAGAATTGAAAGCATTATGCATAGTAATAAAACTTAGAATTATAAACTCAGTAAGGATTAACAACCATTCTAGTCAACACATATTCATAAATCAGGCTACATCTTAGCCCTAGACAAGAAAGTTAGTTCATAATGAAAATAACAAGACCCATCATTCTCATTAATGACATCAATTTAAGAAAAAGATAAACTTCTCTAATCGGTGAACGAGCGCTTTCAGGATCCCGATCTCCAAATTGGTAGCCGTCTTCTTCTTCTCCCCAAAAGTCCTTTTAACTTCTTAAAGACTCTCTTTTATATCCCCTGCGTTCTGGTCGTGCTTAGGGAAAATATTAGAAAACTTTTTTCATTCAGATTCGGATTAGGGTAATGAATTAACCCAAACCTGTGACCCATCGCTGCGGCGGTAAGAATGGTCACCGCAGTGATTGTTATTTATGTCCAAGGCATCCATAATCTTCAGAATTTGAATAAGTCATCAACACAAACATTGTAGCTCTCTGAATAAGCTTTCCAAAGCCACCAGAATCATCAAATTCTGATTTCCACAGCTCAAGTTATGACAGAAACATCGAGGCATACTCGTGATGAAAGATTTCCAGATTTTCCGTAACATCTTCGACGTGTCACAACTTCATCATTTCGACCCTGATTCTTGTGCCGTTTGTTCCTACACGTATCAACATCATTCTTTTCCCTTCAATAACCTGTTTGCACCTGAAAACACTCAACATGCACCCGTGATCCCATAAATGGTATTTATGAAAGAAATAATCCAAATTCCATACTTTAAGCATATTTTTCCATAAATAAACCCATTAAAACACTAACAAAATATACACATTCAAGCTCTTATCAGTCACACATAAGACCAAGCTCTAGGAGAGACAATAATACATATAATTAATCATATTAATGATGTTCGGACGTAAACGGTTGCATCCGAATTAATGTATTGGTGAGAAATGATTATCCATGGTAGCTAGCACTAACCAAGGGTAATAAGGATTTATTAAATATTATTATTGAATTGGATTCAATGATGGGGGCAAAAGTGCATTGGTTTTATTCTAAAGGGTTAGAATATTTAATGGAATTAAATTTTGGTCTAATTATGAATTAAACATAAAACCAAGGACTTGACATAAATGTTTATTCTCAAGTTAATTTTAAATTGTTTGAGGCCTTCCCAAAACTATTTAAAATTACACTTTGTGCCCATGGTATATAAATTAAGTATTATACCTTTTAATGCAATTGCAACAATTGAAAAACAAAAGGCACTCTCTCATTTTCTCTCTCACTCTCTTGGCTCTCTCTCATCTTTGGCTTGAGTGGATTTTATTTTGAGTTTCTTCATTCTCTTTTGAAGAATTTAGACTCTAAGTTTCAACATCAAGCTTTTAATAGCAAAAGGAGTTGGTAATTTCTATCCTTTTCTTACATTAATAAGTTAATGTTTTAATTGTTTGTTTTCTACCTTATGTCCATCATCTTGATCATCATTTTCTCTCGATTTCCATGTCCAAAATGCATAAATCCCATCATTAGTTAGTGTCAACAATACGTCTAGTCTTTTGTTAATTGTTTATAGGTCATGTTAGTTTGTGTCAATAATATGTCTGTTCTTCATGATTTTTTATTTATTTTTTATGTTTTTGTTGTTGTTTACAGGTCAACGATTCATGAATTGACATGGAAAAGGCGGGATGTCTGATTGACATTGTCAAATGAGTTGTTATTTTGATTCGTTCTTCTGAACTGTAAGTATATCTTCTAACTATTTTAATACAAAATTGTAAGTATATCTCCTAACTATTTTAACGGTTATTATTTAATTGAATGATTGTTTTTGTTCAGTCAATCTATTTAAATGATTAATTGTGTTAGTCCTACCGAACGGTAAGTGTATTCCTTAACAATTCTAATATGAAGATTAATTAACTTTGGTTGATTTCATTTTCAGGTAACAGTTGTTATATGAATGAATAATTATTCCTTAACAATCTTAACATGAAGATCGATTAAATTTTGTTATGTTTGTTTACAAGGAAATATTCATGTATTTTTTTAAGATTAAATTGAGGATGATCCTATTGTAAGCCGAACTGTAAGTATGTGTCATATCTATATTAGTAGAAACAGTTCATTTGTGTTGAATATGTTTTCTGTAAAAACATTCGTGTATTTTAATTTTTTATATGAATGATTAATTGTTTATGTTCTGCTGATGTGTGAGTATATATTTTAAATGAATTAATTTTGGCTCATTCCATTTTCCAATTAATAGGTGTTATTTGAAATATCTCTTATCAGTCATAATATGATAATCCCTTAAATTTGGGTTAAGTAAACTATTCATTTTATCATCACATGCATTTCAGTTTCCACTGAATAATCATTAGTAAATTGACCATAACTTGCTCAATAAAAATCCAATTGATGAGAGGATTGAATCTTTAGAAACTAGACAGAAAGGGCTTGAATTTGACATATTATACACTTAATTTGGATATCTGTAGCCCCACTGCCGAACCATTCCTTTCATCATCACACACATTTCAGCTTCCACAAAATAGTCAATAGTAAATTAACCATAACTTACTCAATAAAAGTCCAATTGATGAGAGGTTTGAATCTTTAGAAACTAGATAGACAGGGATTTAGATTGATATATTATACACTCAATTTGGATAACTGTAGCCCCACAATCAAACCATTCCTTTTATCATCACACACATTTTGGTTTCCCCTGTTTCTCGATTTCCACTAAACAATCAATAATACATTAGCCATAATCTGCTCAATAAAAATCCAATTGATGAGCAGTTTGAATCCTTGAAAACTATACAGATAAGGATTTAATTTGATATATTATACGCTTAATTTGAATAACTTTAGCCCCACTGCCAAACCATTCCTTTTATCATAACATACATTTCGGTTTTCACTGAACAGTTAGTAGTAAATTGACCATAACTTGCTCAATAGAGCTCCAATTGATGAGAAGTTTAAATATTTAGAAACTAGACAGACAGTGCTTAACTTTTCCATATTATATGCTTAATTTGGATAACTGTACCCCCTCTACCAAACCATTCTTTTTATCATCATATATTTCGGTTTCCACTAAATAGTTAGTAATAAATTGACTATAACTTGCACAATAAAACTCCAATTGATGAGAGGTTTGAATTTTTAGAAACTAGATAGATAGGCTTTAATTTAGTATATTATATGCTTAATTTGAGTAAATGTAGCCCCACTTCCAAACCATTCTTTTTATCATCACACATATTTTGGTTTCTCTTGTTTCTCGATTTCCATTGAACAATCAGTAGTAAATTGACCATAATTTACTCAATAAAAATTTAATTGATGAGTGGTTTGAATCTTTGGAAACTAGAAAGATAGAGCTTTAATTTGATGTGTATATGATGAATTTAGCTAACTATAGACTTGCAGCCGAACCCTTCATTTTATCATCACACACATAAAACCAATTTAATTTTAGTGATGACAAAGAAAAACAAATATTGATATGTAGTTTTAATTGTATTTATTCTATCTTTTTTTGTTGATATATATATATTTTTTTTTTTTTTATGTTACATACATATATCGAAAACAGGTTGTTGCTAAATATAGCAAATTTTATTTGTATCACAAATATCATATGATGTTTGTTGCCGAACTATGTAGCTTTAGTAAACCATTTATAATTTGCCGAACCATTATTATTATCCTTAAAGGAAAACAAATATTGATATATAGTTTTAATTGTAATTGATCAATCTCTTTTTGTTTATATCTTTTTATGTTACATACATATATCATGAAAAGAGGTTGTTGCTAAATATAACTAATTTCATTTATTTAGCAAATATCAATTGATGTTTGATGCTGAACCATGTAGTTTTAGTAAATCAATCATTTTATCATCACACACATTTAGGTTTCCACTAAACAATCAGTAGTAAATTGACCATAACTTGCTCAATGAAACTCCAATTGATGAGAGATTTGAATATTTAGAAACTAGACAACTAGATCTTGAATACGCTTAATTTGGATAACTATAGCCTGATGCGTGATTTCATAAACATGCAAATGTAGCAAGTGTACTAGTCGCAAAAAGTAATAAAGTGGTAAGTAGAGTATTGTTCCCACGAGGATAGTGTTACTAAGTACTGATTTCTCTAGTTTAAGTCCTAATTGAAGAAACAATAAATTGGATTGATGGAAAATTAACAACTAAATACAAATTAACAAAATATAAATGAATGATAATGAAATTAAAGCAAAACCCAACAACTTAACTAATTAAACAATGCTAAAAAATTATAGGGTGTTGATTTCACCTAGATACGCTAACCCAAATTATAGAATCTATTACCCAAGTTCTAATTCCTTGATTGAAAATCGAATTCCCTAAGTTGTAAAACATACCTTCTCAGGCTACATTTCCCTACTTATCCCTATTAAGCTTCCACACCCAACAAAATGAAGATTAATAGTTCAAAGTCTTTTAAGCCTTGTGGAATGGCTTGAATGTTTATTGATTTACCCTCATTTGAGTTTGTATGTTGTTAATTATTTGGTTTGGTTGAGTGGTTGCTTGAAAATTGTAAAGACTTGACGAAATCTTGATGTTACAGTCTGCGGGGCGAAGAAGAAGCTTCGCCGCGGCGAGAGGTGTTACAACCCACGGTGTAGCTGTTGTAAGTTTTTGCCAGGGCGAAGACTCGGCTGAAAATTTCCTTGAGTTTTTAGAGAATTCTTCCTTTGGGGCACAATGACCATTTTACCCCTAATTAGCAGAAAAAGTGGGGATTGAAATGCAAGGAAATTGCATGGAGAATAGTTTTTTTGGGGGTGCATTTGCAAAGAATTAAAGGACAAAGATGGAATTCCTGAGAAAGAGTAGGGTAAGATGGGAAAGGGGAGAAAATATGAGATATTAAAGGTTTAGTTTTAGAAAACCTTCTCATTTCTTTCTTTCCACCGCCTCTTTCATCCTTCAATTCTCTCAAATTTTCATTCAACTTTTTAAGGATTTTTGGAGGGTTTTTGACTAGAGTTGATAAAAGTTGATCCTAAGCACTTAAAGGTAGAATCCTTACTCTAGATGTGAATTTTATTGGTGTAAGAGTAGGATCCTTATTGAGTTTGTGTTTAAGGTTTAAGAGAAAGTATCAAGCCATCAAGAGTGGAGAGCTTAATGGATTCTACTTGAGTTTAAGGTAAGTAAATCACCTAAGTGTGATTTGCATGATTGAATGATGTGTAGAGATTTCTATTGATTTAGTTGATTGAATTTTTATGTTTGTCATGTATTGATGGATTTATGAATGAGTTTATTTTGTTTATGAAGAGAATTCCACCATGAAAATGGTGGATTGTGTTGATAAAAGTTGGTAGAAGTATGGATAGAATTGAAAGAATTTTGAGAGGAATATTTGAAGTGTATTTCTTTGCAGGTGTGTGATGAAAAGAGTTGAACTCCAATTTTGGATGGTTAAGAAAGAAGTAGAATTTGTAAGGTAGAGTTTATGATGCACACATATTGTTTGATGAAAGCTTAAAGAAGCATGAGTAGAAGTAGAGAACCTACTTTATGCAACATAGCATATTTGCATTTCATGAATGCATATAAGAAAGATTAGGCATGAGCCATCCATATGCATATGTTTATTTGAATAATCACCTAAGAAAGAAATATGAGAAATGAGAAAGAAACACTCTAAGAATAGAGATAAAGAAAAGAACTAATTCTCTTAGAATAAGAGAAGAAAGAGTTAGCACTAGAGAAGTGCTAAAGAAGAGAAAAGAGAATAGGTGTGGATGGGGAGTCGTGAGTGTAGAAACAATGTAACATAACGATGATGAGAGCGGTATCCGCCATGAGAAGCGGAATGAGAATGAGAAAAAGAATTCGTATAGCCGTGAAAATACATGTGGGTGAGGTTATACATGAGAGAGAGTACACTCACATGCTAAGGGTTCCGAATCCATGCATCAACAAGACCGATCGGCGAAGAATAAGAAAGAATAAGAAAACTGAGGAAAAAGAATAGAAAGAAAAGAAAAGAGAGAAATGCATTGTTATGATTAGTGCATATGCATCCCATCCATGCATGTTATTATGAGATTCTCCATGGGTGATGAGAATAGAAAGAAAGAAAAGAATAGTGAGAGCTAGAAGTAGAGTAAGAAAAGAATTGAAGAGTAATACACGGGGACTATGGAATAAAAGATTTACTTACTGAGCATCTTTGTGCTCACCCCTTTGTTTTCTATGTTTTTACAGGTTATAGGTGAGGACTTGGTCGGATGGACATCGGCAAGCGGGGAGACTTGGCTGCACTGTCCACTATTTTGAGAGTCTTCTTGTACAAATGATATTGTACTTTGTAAAGAATGTATATATTAAGTAAAGAAAAAATTTTGGGCCCAACTATTTTGATAAGTATACTTGTCTTTTCATTAATATATTTAATGATTTTGATAGTAGAAAGAAGTTGTTACACCGCACCCAACAAAATGAAGATTAATAGTTCAAAGTCTTTTAAGCTTTTTATGGAATTCTATCTAAATTTCATAGATTGCTAAACCTATCTCTAGCGTTTGCTTAATCTACGGTATTTATCCCAAGAGGCACAATCACAAATCACTTCTTAGTCTTATTGTGAACAACACACATTTGAATGGTGATCAAGCATCCAAAAGTCATTAAGCAAAGAGATAAACACTCAATCATGAAATTAAAACTCAAAGTAAATCAATTCATATAAATTTGAATCATTGTATCAAGGTTACATCAAACCCTACCTAAACAACTCAGTTCATACTAAAAAACAAAATAAAAAGACAAAAACAAACTGAATCAAGATTCATCATTAAAAACAAGCAAAAGATGGAGAAATCTTCTCTAATTTAAAGCCCAAATCTTCAATAATCTTCTCCTTCCAAGAGTTGCCTTCCAAATGATGAACCAAGACCTTTTTCTCTTCCTTTTCGCTCTAATTTATACCCCTCTCACTTAAGGATGAAGCCCTAGCAAGCCAAAACGCGTCGTTTTATTTTTACATCTGATGCAGGTTTCGCCGCGGCGAGGAACTTTCGGGCCAAATTTGAGCATGATAGAATCTGAATCTGGAAGAGTGTTAAACATATGAATTGTATCCCTTTCAATTATCTTTCTACTCGTTCAAGAATCAGCACAATCCGAAGTCTACAGCACAAGTTATGGCAGAAAGTTGTCACCCTTGTCTAGTTAGAACTAGGAAAAACCCAAAACATGAAAGTTATAGCTCTTCTTCTTAGCTTTTCAAAGCTTCTAAATTCAGGTCATTCTGAATTTCCAAGCTCAAGTTACACAATTTATGCTCAAAACTGTCATTTATGCTCAAAATCATTGTTTAGGCGTGCTAAGACAAATTAATAGAATTAGATAGCAATTATGGCCTAAATTGTATGAAAAATATCCTAAATCCTATCAAAATTCAATGCAAAATCATAGTGTAAAATATGATTATCATAGCCCCAATGTCGAACAATTCCTTTTATCATCATACACATTTCGGTTTTCACAAAATAGTTAGTAGTAAATTGACCATAACTTTCTCAATAAAAATCCAATTGATGAGAGGTTTGAATCTTTAGAAACTAGACAGATAGGGCTTCAATTTTATATATTATATGATTAATTTGGATAACTGTAACCCAACCACCAAACCATTCCTTTTATCATCATACACGTTTCAATTTTCACTGAATAGTCAGTAGTAAATTGACCATAACTTGCTCAATAAAAATTCAATTGATAAGAGGTTTGAATCTTTAGAAACTAGATAGACGGTGCTTTAATTTGATATATTATATGCTTAATTTAGATAACTGTAGCCTTACTTTTGAACCATTCTTTTTATCATCACGCACATTTCAGTTTCCCCTATTTCTCGATTTCCATTGAACAGTTAGTAGTAAATTAGTCATAATTTGCTCAATAAAAATCCAATTGATGAGCGGTTTGAATATTTGGAAACTAGAAATATAGGGCTTTAATTTGATATATTATATGATGAATTAGGATAACTATAAACCTACTCCTGAACCATTCATTTTATCATTATACACATAAAACAAATTCAATTACAGTGATGACAAAGGAAAACAAATATTGATATGTATTTTTAATTGTATTTGTTCTATCTCTTTTTGTTGATTTTTGGATTGATTTTGTTGTTTGATTTGTGTGTTTTGTGGGTTTTATAATTATCGTCTTTCTTTAGAATGCTATTATCAAATGTTTTTTTGCTATAGGTGGTGGTCAATTCTAATTGTAGCAAATGGATTTGTGTCACATGACCTTTATCGTTATGGCTTCTTCAATGCTTCAATTAAGTTGCCTTCAGATTATACTGTTGGAGTTGTTATTGCTTTCTATGTGAGTTCTCTTCTCAACATTCTTAATTTTTCTTTTAATTTCTAAAATAATAATAATAAAAATAATTCATTTTCTTTTCTTAATAATCAAAATCAGTTTTTTCCTTTGGCTCTACAAGTCTCTTGCTTAAAAGTTCACATTTTTCAACAAGGTTTCTCTTTCTCTGATTGATTTATAGACTTATCAATAATACCCAGTGGGTTAACTTGCAATTTTTTTTGCTTTTCTTGACAAAGTTTTAAACTTTGGTTGCAGATGTTAAATTGTGACATATTTGAGAAGAACCATGATGATATAGACTTTGAGTTCAATTTGTGGATATTTTATTTATTGATTTTTTAATTATCAATTCAGTATAAAATGAACTTCAATATAGAAAATATGTATTTAAAACACAAAAAAACCAATAATAATGTAAAAAAAATATAATAAACTTACCCGCGCAATGTAACTTGAAAATGAATATAAGTTATAGAAATTGTGGAAGGTCAGTATACATTTTAAGTTTAAATAGTTGGTCTTGATAATATTAAGGTGATATTAAATATCATACACGATTCACTACAAAATACTGACATCGAATATCAAAGACATGTCTACAAAAATAATATCAATTGTACAAGGTGATGATCTTGAAAATACAATTAGATCATATAATATTCATGTGATATTCTCAAGTTGGATGAATGATTTAATGACATCTAACTATAATTGATATTAATAATTATACAGGTATAATTATTAATTTTATCTTAACACAACTTTGTATATACAATTTATATTTACTTTAAAATTTGTATAATTTGACAATTATTATGTCTTAATCTAATTAGTTTATTTTGTTAGAATAAATTTGTTTACAATTTATTTCAAAAACATTGAATAAATATATTCGCGCAACGCTCGGACCCCATATCTAGTTAGAAAATAGACAAGTATAACCTCTATAAATTAATAACCTTCTGACCATATAAATTCTATTAATTAAAAGAGGTATTAATTAAGTGATTAATTTATAGAGTATATTTACAATTCAAGTTTATTATTTCAAAAATCTTAAGAGAATTTATGTATAATGTAAATTACCTCTTGGATTACTCTGGTGAAAATGATGCAAGTTCAAAGGTTTTAAGTTTAGAAGAAATTGTGCTAACATCACTGAAAATCTTGCTGCTGATGAAGCTGGGGATGATGCAATAGCTTTGAAGCTTGTTACGCGCAAGGAAGCACTCAAAGCATCAACAACACTTTATAATTTTTTATTGCAATGAGAATTCAACCCCATAACTTCTAGATGCAATGAGAAAAATTAGAGATGACATCTAACAAGATTTAAATTTCAAGAAAAATAGTCATATTTTAATAAAATATCATAGTCAATTAGCAAATTATTTATTTATGATATGAATAGGATCGCAGAGTTATGTAAGGTTTTCCAGAAAAGTATTATTTTATTAATTTATCAAAATTATTAATTTAGCCTACGAGCCCAATTGCCCAAGTCGGGACCTTAAGAAATTATTATGTAATAGAGATTATTAATTTATCGAGTATTAATTTATACATATAGTAAAACCTTTCTATAGTGATACTCTATATAAGAATAACATTTATATAGTCATATAAAATTTTATTCTCAATTTGGGATAATTATAAATAAGAATAAATTTCACAATGTAATAAGTCTCGTCTTAAAAAAGTTGTCCCCACATAGTAATGACTATCTGTATATTGCAAAAAAAAATATGCTATGTTACATTAAAATGTTTAAGATGAAATAAAATATTTATCTAAAGTTATTTGGGACAATGATTTAAGAGTTATTACCAGATTTTTTAACTTGCAGGTAGGTAATAAGTTGTTAGCATAAACATCTTCTTATTGAAGCCAAAATATTTCTAGCTTCTCAAGCATGTTTAAAGTTACTTGGCATGAAACTTTTTGTATTTCCATACTATCATCCTCATGATTGTTTTATTTCTCTTATTGTCTAATTATAGAAATGGCTACTAAAACAATGAATTGAAATCCTAATACATACTATTAAAACATGAATTATAAAATAAGAAATCAACACAATAATTTTTGTAACTACACCTCTATTAAGTTATAACCTCTTTATAGTAATAAATTAGTTTGATCCCACTCTTATGACTATAGAGAGGTTTTATTGGATTATACTATGGGGACGTTTGGTTGGGGGTTATATGAGATTACTGAGGTAATGTTATCTTATATTACCTGATTACCACGTTTGGTTGTCAAGTAATATAAGATTCTGGTAATCTTCCAATACCAATAGTAATTACTGTTGGTAATATTGGAGGTAATCTGTAATCTCCATTTTTTTAGATATTGTAAGACTACTTGGTTATCTTATTTTTGTTGCAATTTTATCCTTTGTTAATAAAATTTTTGGACAATAATGCCCTTGTTTTAAAATCAATTTACATTAATCCACCATTACAATTTTACCCTTGTTTATTTAAGTTTTTGGACAATAATGCCCATATATTTAAAACAAATTGCAGACCACCACCACCACCACCGCTGGCAACTGGCCAACCACCACTAGCCGCCACTGGAAGTTGCCGGGAGGCTCTGATATGGCTATTAATGACCATAGTGATGGGCGAAAATGACCATATCAAAGTAGATTTGGCCGTTAAAGGCCATGGATCTGGCTGGAAATGGCCAGAATAGATCTGGCCATTTCCAGCCAGAGTGGCTAGATCTACTTTGATATGGTCATTTTCGGTCATCAATATGGCTAGAAACGGTCATATCGGAGCCTCCCAACGATTCCCAGCGATTTTCAGCAACTTTTGATGACTTCCAACGATTTTCAGCGACTTCCGGCAGTGGATGGCAGTGGCCGGCAATGGCTTGGGGTGGTGGGGGTGATTTTGTTATAAATTAAAGTTTTATATAAGCTAGGGTAGACCTAGGCATTTGGGACCGATCCCAACAAATCGGCTCAAAAAACCGGTCCTAGGATCGGTCCTTGTGAGGACCGATCCTAGGAGGGCCTAGTCCCAAACCTGGACCAGGGCCACGGATAAGAGATCGGTCCCTAGATCGGGCCCTTCTCCAAGGCCCGGGCTTGGGCCCAAACCCCTTTGCTTCTTTCCAAAAAGTCCCCTAGAAAATATCCAAAAACTCTTATAAGTTTTGAAATTAACAAAAATATCAAGAGTTAAATTGATAAGAAAAAAAAAATAGAATTATAGCACATGACCGTTGGCTACCAACAGTCATGTGGTTTAAGAAGGGGGGAGGGGAGAGTTTTTTTTGTTTTTTTTTTTTTTTTTGTACGTTCTCCCCCCCCCCCCCCCCCCCCCCCCCCCCCCCCCCCCCTCCCCCCCAAACTTACACTATAAATCCCACACTTCCATATTTCTTTTTCACACCAACTCTCAATCTCTCTCTCTACTCCAATCCAATTTTCATTCCATATTCTCTTCAATTCAATTTATATTTATATTTATAATTTATTCATATTATTATTCATTTATTTATATTATTCAATTTTTTTTTTTCATTTTAATTACTTATTATTTTATCATAAATTCATAATGGATTCCCGAAATTATGCATTCGAAGGGCCAAATGAGTTCTACGTTCCATCCACCGAAGATATGGAAGGGTTCGATCTATTTTCACCCTTTCTAGAGGCAGCAACTGCAATTCAACAACCAAATTCGGTCGGAACGGGGTGCAGCCAAACACAAGTGCGATGCGACTCCGCGACCCAGTCCCCTGACCGTCAAAGAGGGTTGTGTCCAATGTATGGCGATACTTCACCAAATCAAAACGGGTAAAGACAAATGGGGAGGGGGAAGAATCGTGCGGGGTATGTAATTTCTATGGAACCATTATCGGCGCTGAGAAGGGGACTTCGATGATGCGATGACACTTGGAGAAGAAGCACTCCCAAATAATGCAACTGTTTGGTCCATCTTCAATCGGACCCAGTAAGCAAATTCAAACTCAACTTAATTTTAATCCACAATCCTCAACTCTATCAACATTGTAATACAATGCACTCTAAGCATGAGAGGAAATAGTAAAATACATAGTTGTTATGGACTCTCTCATTTCTTGATATGAAAATCCTTATTTTATTCACATGATTAAAACTGCATTTTGTCCAGCATATACTTCTATTAGTAGAAGTAGAAGTAGAAGTAGAAGAGACATACTAAAACTTTGTAACAAAATAAATGTTCAACTTAAAAACTAATTTAAACATTTTTAGAATATATCTATTGCACTTACTTCAGACATATGGGCTTGTAGATCAAAAACAGATTTTTTAACTGTCACAATATATTACTTAGATCAAGGTTGGGGTTTACAACAAAAATTAATAGGTTTTAAACCATTATATATTGCACATAATGCTAACACTATTTATTTTACAATTCTTGAAGTTTTGCAAGAATATGTATTAACTGATAGAGTTGTAGCGTTAACGCTAGATAATGTAGCTGCTAACATCGCGACTATCTCTTTATTTGAAAAGAGATTGGATCTGCGTGATGCAGACAAATTTTTTCACCAAAGATGTGCTTGCCCCATCATCAATTTGATTGTTAAAGCAGGTTTAGAAGCTAAAATTCAAAGATTGAGAGGGTGCGTGCAACTATCGGATTCATCATCGGCGGTACAACAAAAGATGGCAAGAGTACATCAAATATTGTAAACAAGAGGACCCACTAGTTCGACCTTTGAAGTTATGTATGGACATACCTATCCGTTGGAAATCCACCTACTTGATGTTGGAAAAAGCTTTGCCAACCGTAGGACAAATTACAGATTTCGTCAACCGGAAAAACTATCCAGAGGAAGTTGTCAACTATGATGATTGGACCGTTTGCGAACTTTTTTATTCATTTCTTAAAATTTTGTATGATTCCACTAATACATTAAGTGGTATTTATTATCCTACTACTAATTTAGCGTTAGATATTTTACTTCAAATTTCTAAAACTTTTGTTAAATATAGATACAATGACGTCTTAATGGAAATTGTTTCAAAGATGGAAAAAAAATACTAGAAATATTGGTTAGATATTCCATTCTTACATGGATTAGGCCTTGTTGTAGGTCCTAGGTTTAAATTACTCGTAGTTGATTGTATAATTACTGAGATAGGCTAGCATTTAGGACATGATTATACGTCTTATTTGATTAACTTTAAGCAAAAATTGGAAATCCTTTTTTCTTTATATCAAAGCAGGTACAATGGAAGTGGAACTGGAACGTCCAGCAGAGACGACCAACAAGACCCTAATGAAGATATCTATCAAGGATTGAGCATGTGGACGTATATGGAACATGGCGGAAGTAGTAACTCCAGCTTGTACATACATGGACCAAATGAGCTGAATCGCTACCTACAAATGGACATGTCCTACATAACGAAGAAGGAGAAACGTGAGATGGATGTGCTTCAATGGTGGAACCAACATCAAAGTCGATTTCCTATTGTAGCCCAAATGGCACGTGGCATTTTATTTGTGCTGGTTTCTACAATTGCATCCGAGTTAGCATTCTCAACGAGTGGCCGGATTGTTGAAGATAGAAGATGCTCTTTAACCAATGAGATGATTGAAGTGATAACATGTTTACGGGATTGGACTCATGCAGAGAGAAGACTACAGCAGCACCCTGAAGATCCCAAACTACTCAAACTCTTTAGGAACACAGATTTGAATGATGTAAATATTGTTGACGATGAATAATTTAATAAAAACAAATTTATTTAATTGTTTATTTGTGAAGTGTGAATGTGTGATTGTGTGAATATTACATTTATGTTAAAATTAATTAATTAAATTATCTCTTTAAAGTTTAAATTTAAAACACCCCATATTTATAAATAATTATTAATTATAACTAACCATTAATTAATTTATCATTTTTTTTAAATTAATTAAAAATTTACTAATCTCATAAGGGTGGAAATAAATTTCCCAGGCCCATGAGTGATTGGTCCCAAATGGGACCAGTCTCTTTGGGACCGATCCCAATCAGGCCCAGACCCGGACTCGGTTGGGACCGATCCCTGCCCAGGTCTAAGTTGGGGTGTTTTAGCTAAATTTAAAACGTTGGGGGTTAAAAGAATTATTCAAAAATTAATAATAACAAAATATTATATTAGTATTTAAAAGAGGGCAATTTAGTAATTTAAATAACTTACCCACCAATTTATTCCTCCCAACCAAACATATTAATATAACATGCCCACCAATTTATTCCAACTAATCAAACACATTTTCCTAAAGATCCTTAGTAATCTTCAAGGTAATCTAACTTTCCATTAATATAACATTCCCAGTAATCCAATATTCCCTTAACCAAACGCACTCTATATATTTTAAATTTTTGTTTTAGACCCCAATATCCTACCGCATTTTGTGAACCAGAAGGTTCTAGTTTCTAATTTCTAGGCCTTTGGTAAGTGTTCCAAGTAAAACATTTCAGCGTTGATTAGCCTACTGAAAGATGGAATGCATGGAGAATGATGCATGTGATACTATAACATGTATATTCATATTTTGCAAAAAATTTCAATCAAATTGAAAAACAAGCAAGGTATAACTTGTTACCTTAAGTCCTTAGCAACCTTGGAGACTTTTAATTTCAAGAGAAATTAAACAAAAGAGTATCCACACTAAGGTAAAAGAAGAATTAGGCCAAGAGAGACATTTAGGGTTCTTAGAAATTTTTTATCTTTATCTTAAAATTGGTATATCATTTTCTTTATATATGTAGCCTTGTAAATAATTCAATAATTGTTTTGGACTTCCTTAAACAATTCCATAATTGTTTTGGAGTTGTAAATAATTCAATAATTATTATGAAGTTATTAAACTTCTTTAAATAATAACATTGGATTAACATTTAATCACAATTAACAATTTAACTCTTAAATGGTTTACATAACAATTTAACCCTTAAATTGTTTATATGTTTTCAATTACAACCCACTGTTAACTTCAGTTTAATATAAAGGATTAATTATGAATTGAAATTCCATTTAATTCCAATTAGCAATTTAACTTTTAAATTATTCATAATAACTAATATAACCCTCCATTGAATCTAATTCAATGATAATAATATAAATAACTTTATTACCATTGGTAGGTGCTAGCCAACCTTGGATAATCAACTCTCTTTGGCTATTTCTCTATTCTCCTTAGTTTTTATGTGTGACCTCTTAGGTTCACTGTGGCCTAGCCGTGGGCCCAATATCATAGTCTATTCTGATATGTTTTGTCATAACTTTTTATGAACAAAACTGCCATCGATTATGGTAGGCATCTAGCAATGCTCCATAACCCCTAAATCACAATGAATATATACTCCACCGAACCCTTTTATAATCATACGTACTGTATAATCAAATCATCCTGCTGTCTAATCCCAATTAAGAATGGATTCATGGTATGTCAAAATCTTTATCTTAATTTTATATCAAATTAATCAATACATATGGAACGTGTCATTATGAAACAACCTTTCAGGTAACATTTTATATACTCCGGCCGGAGATTTCTCTTTTCCAACTTATCTTGACATTTGTCTAGAAACTTGATATCAATCTATACCAAGTCAACGGATCCCATCATGACTATCGCTTGTCCTCACACATAAACAACACATGGTCAAATCAGCTTATTAACACATGACATGATTAGTCTCGTGTTTATACATCATATGAACCATATGCGTTTATGCAGAATCTAACCGTGATATCTCAGGTCTAAGGATTAATAATACACTAATACAATCTTATGATAAATCATTGACTGCATTTTAAATGTCCATGTGATTAATCATAAATGGTTATATTCGATAAACAGTTTACTAACCGCTTATCCATACTAATGCCCTAGTGATATAACTTTTATAATCACCCACACTAATACCATCACATTATATTCTACGGAGGCATTCAACATTCCTACTATATAATATAATTGCCCAATTAATATTACCTATGTAGGGAATACTTTGATGATTTTGATATTCTAAAGATTTGTATTATCCGGACATTTCACATAATATATATATATATATATATAAATGAAGCAATGAACCACACGCGAAATAAGAACATTTTCTTCTATTGATAAGATAAAAATGTATATACAAAATATATACATTAATATATATATACAAAACATAATGTCTTGGAACTGACGACACGATTGATTCCTAGGGCATACACTAACACATACAATACCCAATATTATCATCATCATTATTTTTTTTTTATGGTCGAATTTTTAATCAAATTCATCAAAAATTTTAGCTGGTACGAGATACTGTCAATTGTTATCTATCTTTTTTTTTTTTTTTTTTTTTCAGAAACACTCTTATGATACCGCTATTGTCAATTTTTATCATATTGACTATTGAGATCCTCGTGGCGGCAAAAGTTACTCGAAAATAATATCTGTATGTTCAAAATACAACACGATCGGATGAATTGGGCTGATTTTTAATCATTTAGAAAGCTAAAGACATCATTACCTTAGGATTATTACTGTAAGTTTACAGTAGCTATATAGGAGTTTTTACTTTTTACATAAATCCAAATATTGACAGAGAGAGAGAGACCCCCGACTTTTGAAAGATGGATCACTTGTCACGATCCAACCAAGCCACCAACCAGGAATTATCCATCCGTTCGATATAGATCCAAGGGTAATAACAGGTGCAATTGATCTAGACACTCCCATTGGTACAAAAGGATCACTTCCAAAGGTGAGATGGGCATAAACTTCATCAGCAATTACCATAATCCCAAGTTTTCTTCTTGTTTCTGCAATCTACTTTAAAAAAATAAAAAATAAAAAAATCAACCACCACCACTACTTTTAGCAAAACTTTAGATTAGGGGTAAACACGGGTGGTGGGTAGAGCCAGAACCTGCGGGTAGAACCGAAACCTATCTGGAATTGATACTGTGCGGGTAGGTTTCGGTTCTATTTTTTTGGAACCGACACTGTGCGATTCCGGTTCCTACATGTGGAGGAACCGAAACCGGGAAAAAGAACCTGATACTATAATCACCTAATTAATTATAACATTATATAGTTAAATGATTACTTAATTAATTATAAATTTATTACATTCATTATAAATATTTGAAATTTACTACATTAGTACATTACTTAATTAAATGATTAGAAATTTAATTAATTATAATATTATATTATAGATTTATAGTATGATTACTTAATTAATTATAACATTACGTTATAAACGTTAGTACAATATTTAATTAAATTATTAGAAATTTAGTACAATATTTATGAGTCACATTGGACACAAATGAATGAGTAATCAAAAGTTGAAAACTACTAAATACAGATTTTCTTAATTTGTTAGGGGTGTATTTGTAAACTTTTAAGATATTTTTGTTATTTTTTAAACTGATAGGGGGCAATTGATTTTTTATAGGGTACCCAAGTAAAGAACCAGAACTTGTATTTCAGGTTCCAATTCCTTGAATTTAAGAACCAGAATTGATAGGTTCCAGTTCCGGTTCCTTTTTATGGGAACCTACACTGTATGGGTTTCGGTTTCGGCTTCGGTTCTGGTTCCGGTTCCTGTTCTAATTCCCCCAAAAATTACAGGATACCCGGAACCGCTCACCCCAACTTTAGAACCACTTAATACCATGGAAAAACAACTCTCAACACTCAAACTCAAAAGGTTAAGCTCCTAAATGTTTTCAGAATTACAGGTAAGTGAAGGTACAAAGTCATTTTAATGTAAACCCCAAGCGGTTGGCCCGGCTGTCAAGGACTCCCTTCCTTGAATTCTTGGGTTCAAACCTTGAGGTCACCTACCATAATAACATTCTGGTCCTTTGGACTTTTAGTGTGTTCAATGAACTCTGAGAATTAGTTGAGATGCGCACAAACTGACCCGGACACCTCAGTTATCAAAAAAAAAAAAAAAAAAAAAATTTAATGTAGAAGCTAGCTAATATTCTAATATAACAATCAAGATGTCGCGTGCAAATATGAGAGCTTTTTATATCATTACAACTTTACAAGTAGTTCAATTCTAATCTCCTGTGGAAAAAAGAAAACAGTTCAGCCCACCTTCTGCAAATTTTGGTGAGTGTAGTCAGTCCCACAAGGATTGCCAGGGTTTATGATAACCAATGCAAGAGTATTCTCATCTGCAAGAGCTTCCACTGCATCAAGATCAACCTCACAACCCTTTTCTGGAAGAAGATCAAAATGGCGAACTTCGAGATGACTATGTTTTGCACGAACTTCATCATATGGGAAGCCAGGTCTTGGAAGCAAAATGTTGGCATAAGGGGGGCAAGGACAGTTACCATGACTTCAATTCCTTGAGTACATCCAAGTGTAAGACAAACATTATCGGGTGATAACTTGTATGGGAGATTAAGATTCATATAATCTGCAACGGCCCTGTCAGAAATTAGCATCAAATGATAATAAATGTTATGAAATTGTTAAAAGTTAGCAGATTGTGTATATCATTGCATTTTTATGATCATCACCTGTAGTTTTATGCCCTGCCAAAGCTGCCAATTTATTATTATTATTTTTCAAAGACACAAAAGTTTCTAAAGAGTTTTGAATGTTTATAGAGGATGTGCAACTGTTATCAATAAGTTTATTATGGGAACCCCGAACCCGCCCATTGTTTGAAACAAAAACCTGAAAGTTTCTTATTCTTTTGTCCATCTGATGTACTAATATCTCTGAAAATTATGACCAATAATAGTGTCATCATAACAAAAAAAAAAAAAAAAAAAAGACGTTGTGTCTGCCTTCTGGCCGGGAGTATGCTAACCATAGATGAGTAGGAATTGTGCTTGGCGGAGCGGACAGCATCGACAATGGCGTCTTCGGCAACAGAAGTAGTTCGAAACAGGGGAAGGCAGAGGGGTCGCCATGGCCTAGCTGAATGACAGGTTTTGTATCGTCTTTACTAAGATTAGCGCTTAAGGTGGTGAGGACAGCTCGAACGGTGAAGGCAGCTGCCGTGTTCTTGTTGGAGTCTTTGTTTTCTTCAGAACGCCATCTTGTTGATTATCCGTTCTCCATGTTTTTGCGATACAGAGGGCGTTGAGTGTGCCGTGTAAATGTTTATCTTCATTTCCTTTATATTTAATTTTTTAAACCAAATCACGTCAATCTTAATTTAATTTTAATTTTTGTTTTTCCTTTTTTTTGATAAATAACGCTTTGTCACATAGTATGCATTATACTCACTTAACTGGTCACGTACTCACGTGATTCACGACAAGTCGGGTCAAGTTTGGAGGGACAAGGTCAACTAATCAGATTCGATCAGGATTCAGGACCGTTCTCACATTTACCACTTCTTAATCTTGAGGGTTGGAATCAATTATCAATATCTTGTACTATAAATCGATGTCCCGCCCATTTCTGTCCCGCGTTGAAGGCTTTTGTCTGTGTGTCTCTCTACAGGGGAACTGTGTGAGCTATTACGGCGGGTTATATATATTTCATTTGATAAAATCATTAATTGAACAGCGTCAAACACAAAACAAGAAAACAAGCAGTAATCACTGTGAGGCAACACGAAGTTGCTGCTCACTACAACCCCTCTTATGTCCTTTGATTGTATTCTAATTATGTAGACACAAGAGGTACTTTATTTCATAGGTATCTGAGGAAACCAGCACTACGATATCAACGCGCTGTTGTTGTTGATCACCAAACTCCCAACTTGTAATTTGATACAACTCTTATTGCTTCTTGGCATGCCTGTTATAGAAGGCTTTTATCCTCCCAAGGCCGTCTTCAAGGGCGGTAGGTTCAATGGCAAAGGTTAAACGGAGCCAATTTTTCATTCCAACTGCTATCCCTGCAAGATTTGTTATCGTTGATGGTTAGCACTCACAAATTAAATAAATATTGGTCCACAAACACTCGGAATTAAGTTTCATGTGTCCCTTTCCCTTCGCTCCAAAATATTCTTAGTTAACTAAAACAAAACTACTGCAATCAAAGTATATATCCCTGAATTTGAACTGGTTCCTTCAATCAAAGAAGAGAAGCTAGGAAGTATCATGCTGGTAAAATTTAATATGCTACATAAACTAAGTTTTGAGTAATTTGTATATTACCGGGTAAAACAATGACTGATTCCTCTTTAGAAAGCTTGAGAGCGAATTCCATGTCATCGCTAATGTCTTCCAACAGTGACGTATTCAGCTTCACCTGGAATAAAGTGCATTAGCAGTGTACATTCATTTCTGCACATATTAGATGATATGATGCTCTTACCATTAAAAACATGGATCCGTCAGGTTTGTTTGGGCACGTTATGCATGGTATCTCCTTAATTCTATCATAGCATATGTCTGCAGTCTCCCTTAGTATGTCAAGGATTTTTGAAAAGAAATCCTCCTTTGTATTCTCAAGGATTTGAGGAACGGCTCCCTGATGCATAAAGCACGTGTTATAACTGTATGAGAATAATCAAGAGAATCTGACTTAATGGCTAGAACGCTAAATAACTTTTACACATCAACGATATACACACAGAGAGATCTCTAAGCCATAGAATTCTTACTGTTCATATTTAGAAGCCAGGCCACACTTAATTCTAATCAAGTTGATTACTCATAAAGTAAAACGTGTTTAAGAAAATGAACCTTTCAACAAAACAGTCCTGAAAATGTAAAAAACGCAGACAACTAAACTTAATAAAATTATAAAATTCAGTGACTGCCACAAGAAATTGTTGCTCAGTATCTTTAGGCGTCCCCAGAGACCACATGGGAGTATTCAGGAGTTCAAGCCCCAATGAGCTGTCAAGAAACATAAACGTGTCCCAAGTACAAATGCTTCAAGGTCATAATGTCGCAGAAACTTTAGACTACCATGTTTATAGTGGACCCATGGAAGATTACTCTGTTGGTTACTTGGAATGCCAAATACCTTTCAGGTGAAAAGACCCGAAAAAATATTTAGAATAAATTTTCATAGGTCAGAGAATAATTAGTAAATCCCCAGTCACTTTAAAGATGAAAAACAATTACTCTTTTTCAATATGATTACATTCTTCACAAAAAGCATCATAATCAAAACCGAATGAAGGTTGCAGGATCAGAGGAGATATTGAGAGAGTCCTTAATTGAATCAACAATCTGATAAGCCCAAAGCCATAAAAAATCAATCTCTGGGATTAATTAAGTTTACAACAGCCATATAAGATTTTTCACTAAATCCAGATATCGAGAGAGAGAGACCAACCCCCAGCTTTTGAAAGATGCCATTGGGATCACTTGTCACAATCCAACCAAGCCGCCAACCAGGAACTATCCATCGCTTGGATATAGATCAAGTGTAAAGACAGGTGCAATTGATCCAAACACTCCCATTGGAACAAAAGGGTTATTTCCAAATGAGAGGTGCATAAACTTCATCAGCAATTACCATAATCCCAAGCTTTCTTGCTGTCTCTGCAATCTATTCAGCAAATCAGAACACCACTGCTTTTAGCAAAACTTTAGAACCACTTAATTACCATGAAAACAACCTTAAAAAACTCGTACCAATAAGGCTAAGCTCATGTTTTCATAATTACAGGTAAAAGAAGGTACAGAATCATTTAATATAGAAGCTTGCTACGTTTCTTATATCAGCATGACGATGTATATGCAAAACTAAAGCTTTTATATCATTAAAGAAGTTCAATTATATCACTGGTGGAAAAGAAAATACAGTTTAGCCACCTTCGCAAATGTTGGTAAGAATAGACATTTCCACAGGATTGCCAGGGTTTATGATAACCAAGGCAAGAGTATTCTCATCAGCAAGAGCTTCCACTGCATCAAGAACCTCCCAACCCTTTTCTGGGAGAAGATCAAATGGCGAACTTCGAGATGGCTATGTTTGCATGAGCTTCATAGTATGGGTAGCCAGGCCTCGGAAGCAAATGTTGGCACCGGGGCGGGCAAGGACACTTACAGTGACTTCAATTGCTGTGTGCATCCAAGTGTAAGATAAACATCATCTGGTGATAACTTGTATGGGAGGTGACGATTCAAATAATCTGCAATAGCCCTGTCAGAAATAGACATCAAATGATACACATAAAACGTAACTATACAAACTTGGAGATTGGGTTTTTCATTGCGTTTTATGATCATCACCTTAGCCTCCAACTGGCAGTTATGTGACATGCAACACAATGACACATACCAATCCCTTTCTTTTTTTTTTTTTTTTTTTTTTTTTTTTTAATTACAAAAAATTTCCGGGAAGTTTTGATGTTTATAAAGGATGTGCAACTTTGCAAATGGCATTTATCATTAGACGTATATGTGAACCTGCCCATTATTGAAACAAAACCTAAGGTTCTTATTCTTTGTCCATGTAATGTACTATGAAACTTCAAATTTCACATTTTATTACAATAAAGCTGTATTTCAAGAGGTTAAATATTAATTTGCACCCTTTGTTTGCATGCATTTGGAACTGAATCAGTCCTGGGAATTGGGAGTGGAATTGGATAATCAGATTCCAATCAGTATTTGATCCCATAAATAGGGTGGAATTGAAATTGAATTAGAGTAACATACCGTCCACATCCATATTGAAATGAAACCATAAACTAAGAAGAAAACATGTTTCTTTAGTTTTGGTTCTTGATCTTATTTTCCAATGCCGTTAATCAGGAAAACCGACTCAACAGTAGATGAAAACAGTATATGCTTAATCTTATGAGATTAAACAATTATACACTTGCCTAATATTATATGAAAAATAAAAAAATAAAAATCTCTATCCAGTAGGACCAGTACCAAATAATTATATTGCCTAATTGTCGCTAAGTATAACTTCGCAAGAATGCAATTGAGTTTTTAAGACCTCCAAGTTATGAGCTTAAAGTATGCAATAAAAAATGCTATGGTGCCGTCTTAATTTGTAACTCTATTGTATTGGATCCCTTTTTCTTTTTGGTGCCATTATTTGAATATATACCATATAATAGTGGAAGAATAATCTTCTGCAAACCCTGACCACGGCAACAAAAAATATCATCCATAACACGCACCAACACACAAAAAGCAAAGAAACATCATACATAGATATACAAGGTAACAAAGATGTGTCTACCTTCTGGCAGGGAGAATACCAACAGTAGGTGAATAGGAATTGTAGTAGGCGGAGCGGACAGCATCAACGATGGCGTCTACAGCCACAGAAGTTGTTCGAAAGCAGGGGAAGGCAGAGGGGTCGCCATGGCCCAAAGGAATGACGGGTCTTGTGTCGTTTTGGTTAAGATTATCGAGTAAAGTGTTGAGTAGAGCTCGAACGGTGAAGGTGGCTGCCGTTTTGGTGTTGGTGTTGGAGTTGTAGTTGGAGTCTTTGTTTTCTTCAAAACGCCATTTCGTTGACGCTCCGCTCTCCATGTTTTGCAGTAAAGAAGAGGTGGTTGAGTTGTGTTGTGTAACGTGTAGTGAGAGAGGGAGAGGGTGAATGTTGAGAGTTGAGATATTTATATAGAAGTGGAGGGTAATGAAAAGATTATGGGAATGTGGATCAAATCAAAGTAAACGCAGAGAAACGGACAATTTACATATAACTTGCAAGCTGAATAAAAACAGAGAAACAGACAATTTACATACAAAAATTTATTTTCCTTTTGTACTTCTTTCAATTTTCATATGGTGTTTTTCTTCTCATTTAACCCATTTTAATTTTTAGGAAGGAGAACATCTTAGGAGACATTTGGTTCAGAGAATGTTGAATTACTGAAAAGTTAGATTACCTTGAAGATTACTGGGAATCTTTAAGAAAATGTGTTTGGTTAATTGATGGGTATGTTGTATTAATATGTTTGGTTGGGAGGAATAAATTGGTGGATATATTACTTAAATGACTGAATTGTCTTCTAATTAAATATTATTATATTATTATTTTTTTAATATTGATTATTATTTGGATTATATAACTCCAGTACATTTAAAAACTTAGCAAAAACAACCCTATAATAAAAGTTTGAAAAATCAACAAAGCACCCCCACCAACCCAGCCACTGTCGGTCGCCGGCAACCACCGCAGGCCGCCAACAGCTAGCAACCTAACGGTGCACAGAAGGCAGGAAATAGCCTCTGTGCACCGTATGGCCATTTCCGGCCAGAAATGGCTAGACATGATAGATCTGGCTGTCGATGACTAGATCTAATCTGGCCGTTGACAGCCATAGACGTGGCTGTTAACGGCCATCGATCTGGCCGTTGATGGCCAAATCGATGGATCTGACCTTTGATGGCCACAGACGTGGCCGTTAACGGCCATCGATCTGGCCATCATATCTAGCACGATCTGACCATTTTCGCTAGATATTTGACCGAAAATGGCCATATCGACGCACAGCGGCCATTTTCGGCCTTCCGTGCCTTGTTCCAACGGCTGGTCATGGCGGTGGTTGCCGACGGCAAGCGGCTGCAGGTGGGTGGGGGTGGTGGCTTGGGTGGGCTGCAATTTGCTTTGAATTCAAGGGTAATTTAGTCCAAAAAATTAATTAATTTGGGTGAAATAGTAAAAGTCATATTCATGTAAATAAATTTAAAAATAAGGGCATTATTGTCCTAAAATTTTATTAATAAGACATAGAATTGTAACAAAAAATATAACTTTGGTAATCTTAGAATACCTAAGAAAATGGAGGTAATTAGATTACCTCCAATATTACCAATAGTAATCACTATTGATATTTAAGGATTACTGGTATCTTATATTACTTGACAACCAAACATGATAATCAAGTAAATATAAGATGACTTAACCCCAATAATCCTACATAACCCTCAACCAAACGCCCCCTTACTGGAAGCGACATGTGATTAGTGTTTATGCATACCACAATCAGATTTCACGTGGGCTGTATAGAAAATAAGTACATATCAATTAAGTATTACCGCACTTTGATTATCGTTCTAATTTTGTACGATTACTTGTATAATTATCATCATTGAGGTCAGGAAATATTAATGTACATTTATGATGGCTTTTAGATTTTGCATAAGAGTAATGCTATGGAGACCGTAATTTTACACCGAATTTTTGTACCAAAGAACATGACAACCAGTCAGACGCGACCACGCTGGAGTCTTTCATGAATAAACGATCGTCCAACATTTATAGACACCCGCCCATATTTAATGGACTCCTGTTCATATTATATGGACGGGTGTCCATTTACTATGGACGATGTCCAAAAAATTTTAAAAGAAAAATAATGGACGCCCGTCTATCTTATATGGATGAGTGTTTATTTACTATGGATGGGGCCGTTAAAAAAATTTTAAAAAATTTTACATTCAATGGACAAGCATCCATCTTAGATGGACGCCTATCCATTGTTTAATTTAAAAAATTTTACATTCAATTTTTGTCTCAATCCAAAAATAAATGTCGCTATCTTCATTCAATTTTTGTCAATATTCAAAATAATTGGACAAGTTTCATTAAATTTTTGTCTATATTTAAAGTAATTGGATAAGTGTCATATTCTTAAGTCAATTAGGATTCACAATTAATTCGGTGTAAAAATTCGGTGCAAAACATCAGTAGTGTCCGTAGCATTTTTCTTTGCATAAACATCTACATCAACTCAAATCTCTCTCTTCAATCTTCTACCAATTTAACTTTTTTACTTTATTGTTTAATTTAATGCAAATTTTCGTTTATTGCTTTATCTTAAATCAGTAAATTAATATACTAATTTTTAAACGGGCTATACTTTGTTTTATTGTACTGAATTTTTAATCCATAACTTCCTTTACCTAACTTAGTTACGTAAATCTTAATTTAATTTTAATTTTGTGATTTTCCTTTTTAAAATAAATAACGCTCACAAAGTATACACTATACCACTTAACCGGCCACGTCAAGTCAAAGTTAGAGAGACTTATCAACGAATCAGAGTTGATCTAGGCAGTTCTTACATTTATGGCACTTAATAAAACCAGATTAGGTCTGGACCGTTCCTATATATATATATTTTAACTGAGGTGGTCGACCAACTTACATGCACCTCAATTGATTTTCGAGATTTTTTGAATACTCTGTAAATCAAAAAAACCAGATAAGCTATAATGTTATTACCTAAAAACTCAAGGAAGGGAAGAAACTCTTTTACCCTAGGCCAACCCCTTGGTCCTATATTTACTACCGCTTAATCATGGCTGTTGTTATCAAGATCTTCTGTTATAAATTGAAGCCTTGCCCAATCTTTCCCGCGTTTAAGGCTTTTGTCTATGTCTCCCTGTAAAGGTGATATGAGTTAGATGCTTTTGTTTTTGTCTCTCTTTCTCTGAGTTTCCTCTTTTCTGGTTCTCTAATTGTGAAAGTGAATTCTCATCATGTCCTTGGGTTAGGGTTGGGAAATTTAATTAAAACACCATTTTAAGTTTGGAATTAATTAAATAGTTTTGAAATTTGAAACTTTTTAAGAAATGACCATTTGCTTAAGTGATATAAGCTCATCTTTTAAGCGATATGCTTAAATCATTTAAGCAATGAAAGCTTATGACTATTTAATTTATTTCAAACTTAAATGTGTTTTAGTTATCCTATCTCTTTCCTAGGATTTATTTTTTCCTAAAACTTGGGATTGAAAATGTCATATGATTTTTTCAATGAAGGTTAACATCTTGATATTTTTATTCAATTAGGAAATGTTGCGATTTGTCTTGGGATTACTTTTTGTAAATAGGAATTTCAAGTTATCTTTTAAATTAGAAAATTTGCAATTCAGTGCCATGCCCTAGGGTTAGGGTTACTTTGAGAATTTGCACAGCTACGTATCTTTAATTGACAGCGGTCCTGTTTCTTTCATAGGGTTAGGTTTATCTTTTCAGTTATGAATTGTAAATGTCATCACTTTCTCGGGTTTAGGGTTAACATGGTGATACTGTAATTTGGGAATTTTGAAAAGAGTAAACGACATGCTCCCACCTGAGGTTCAGCGAAATGGCAAGTAGGTACCCTGGTTTCATTTATTTATTCCAAATTCTCACCTTTAAAATAACATCGTTAACTACTGTTGAATTCTGACATAGGTGCAAAGACTGCAATTACTGAACTGCCCTCCCATCTTCTTCTTCTTCCTCTTCATCTCCCTATTCTTTTTCTTTTACCCATTCTTCCTCTCTCATATCTTGACTGGCGTGGGTGTCGGAAACTTCTGCAACAATGGTGGCTACTTTTGCATAAAAAACGGATGCTTCCCTCACTTTTACCAAAATGTCTTGCTTGAATGCCCTTTTCTCTCTTTGCCTCAACCCATCTCCCACTTCTAATTGCACTGCAAATCTCGCCACACAGCTAGCAAATGGATGCATTTCCAAATGCCTCTTTTATTTAGCCTCTTTGTTTCTTTCCAATTTTTCATCATTCTCATCAAATTTCTCCATCTCAATCAAATCCCCACCTAGTCTCGATCTCTGCAACTCAGCTAGTTTCTTTACCAACCCCTATTTCAACATTGCCGCCATCGCCCTTTCCATCACGCTTCTTTGTGTAGCAACTAGTTGTAGATTGTGTAATCCCATGCTTCCCCTTCTCCAGATCTGTATTTTGCGTTGCCACTGCTTCTAGTCACACCGATTTGCTCCATTACATGATCTACGTGAAATCTCACCAACACATGAACTCTGCGCGATCACCCGTGCGTGACGCTGCCTCTCGTGCTCGCCAACCAACGCGCGACGCCACCTCTCATACTTGCTAACCAACACCTATACCTAGGTCAGCCTCTTGCTTGTGGTTTTTTGCTAATTTTGGTTGTGTTGAGTGTTGAGTTTGTGGGGGTTTGTGGCTGAATTTTTGAGTGATTTGGTGCTGGTTGTTTGGTGGCGGCGAGGATGACTTTGGGGTTTAGAGGGATTGTGAGGGTGGTAGATGGGTAGAATGGTGGTGACGTGCGGTTTTCGGTCGTGATGGTATTGAAAGGTGGTGGCTAGATGGTGGTGGTGGTGATGATAGTTGGGCGTGGGAGATGTTTTTGCAGAAAATGAAAATATTAAATATAGGAAATGATCATTTTAGCCTTTAACTATTAAAAGAAAGGAAACATGGTTATTTTCAGGGTGAATCTAGAATAATTGAAACCAGGGGTATCAATTTGTCATTTCACTGAACCTCGGGTGAGAACATGTTGTTTACTCTTTTGAAAATTTGTCTAGGGTTCCAAATTATCAGTTGTCACGTGGTTAATGTTAAGGTTATTTTTTCAATTTGGGGATTTACTTTCAAGATCATGTCCTAGGGCTATGTGTTACGTTTGGGAATTTGCAATTAGTTATTCACCTATTCAATGGAAGTCACTTCAACCACTAAATCAATGTTTGAAACAAAATTTATATAATAAAGTGATTTCACTTCGGAATTGCTGCACCAAAAAATTGGTGACTTGTGCATGAGAAATTTGTGGGATAGCAATAAAATTAGAATAATACTACGCCAACAGCCCCTTCTCACAACGCCGACGTGGCACCTGACTAGTACTGCCATGACAGCTCCACCTCGAAAAATGATTTTGACTAGACCAAAGAAATGATTGTTTCTTTCATAGGGAATGATCGTTCCTTATAAAGTTATGGCCTTTTTTTACAAAGGAATTGACTGTTTCTCAAGAGGAGGAGGAGAAGAAGAAGGGAAGAGAAGAGAAGAGAGAAGAGAGAAGAAGAAATAAAGAAGAGAAGAGAGAAGAAACAACTGTTCCTTAAAAGAACAACCATGTTCCTTTAAGGAACAACGTTGTTCCTTGAAGGAACAGTCATTCCCTACGAAGGAATGGTTGTTCCTTCATAAGGTACAATTGTTCCTTCATAAGGAACGGTCATTTCTTCATAAGGAACGGCCGATTCTTCATAGGGGGCGACTGTTACTTCTCCAAGAATGACCGTTTGTTTCTCGTAGTGCTTGGATGCATTGGGTGTGGTGGGAGTTGATGTGACAGTGTTAATCTGTTGACAAGTTAGGGTTGTAAAAGAGGTTTGTGAGAATGGTTTGTTGGCATAGCATTACTTATAAAATTATGCAAATCATGCATGTTTTAGGCTCATCTTGTGTATTGCCTTTACAGTGGATAGGATATAGTTTAACTATAGGCTTCTTTTATATGAATGAACTTCCCGATTTACTTCAACTTCATTAATCATTGCCTGCCTAGTGACACATATTTGCCTTACCGATTTCCTTAACAAACCTGACTCTCCGCTTTTGTTCTATCCTTTAGATTTACTTGTGTTTTTCAACTTCTTACTCTTACCATCTATAAATGTTTGGTTTGAAAACTATGGCAGATTTTGCTATTTATAAATTTTATGTTAGGTTATAGTCTAAACTGCTATTGAGTCATTGAGAAGGACTATACAGAGAAATCTTTGTTTGTAATTTGAGTATGCTGAAGGTTCTGAAAATTACATCTCGCATCACTGTACTCACAATGTAAATTTTTATGTCTTCAGTGTTGGGGATGGTCTATTTTTCTGTGTCTGAAAATTAATAACTTTAGATAAATATTTTATTTCATCTTAAACTTTTAATGTAACGTATCATATTTTTTTTGCAATATACAAATAATTATTGCTATGTGGAGGCAATTTTCTTAAGACGTGAATTAGAAAATTTATAACTTATTATCATGTGAAGTATATTCTTATTTATAACTATCCCAAGTTGAGACTAAAATTTTTATGATTATATGAAAGTTATTCTTATATAGAATATCACTATAAAGAGGTTAGGTTTTATTGTATACTTGACAGACTAGAGGGCATCGACAATGGCATCTTCGGCAACATTAATAGTCTGAAAGCTAGGAAAGTAAGCGGGGTCACCATGCATGGTGTTATAACTATTCGCACCAAATCAACTAAAAATAACAGCAAATCACACAGCACAAATCAAACAGAAAACGCACACACAACACACCAAGATTTACTGTGGTTCACTTGCTCAGATTGAGCAAGCTACGTCCATGTTAAGCTTTGGAAACCAGCGAGCTTGCTGTACTATATTGATCAAGATTACAGAACATAAGTCGACCACAGATTGAACCCTTTCCTAGACCCTTATAGAACCCGTAACACCCTAGAGACACAGATCTAGTATCCCAAATACACTGTGAACCCTAGCACCCTCAAGTGGCCTGCAAACCAACCACTCAACTCCTTGTTACAAGATTCAAGATCACAAACAATAACCCAAACCCTAGCAGAGACAGTTTCATTTTATAGAGAAAGGAAAAACACGAATTTTGTTCAATCACTCGATTTGGACTGTAGGACTGCTTTAATACTGTTGACCAACTGACTGCTTTTCCACCGTTAGATTCTCAGCCAACCAACGAACATGATTGATCTTTACTTTGCTCAAAACGATGTCGCTCCACTTAATGATGAAACATCACCATATAAAGCCATCACTCTAACAATCTCCACCTTGATGGATTTATTCGTGACTGTAGTGCAGCTTACTCTTCTTTGGATCCTTCATTGCTCTGGTCACTCTTTCCTATTGAATGAATAACAAGTTCTTGAACTTGGTATGAGTGACTGTTTTGGTACCCATGTCTGCTGGATTTTCTTCAGTTGATACCTTTAAAAGTGTTATTTCCTCTCTTGAGATCAGGTCTCTAACAAAGTGATATCGCACATCTATGTGCTTGGTTCGTTCATGGTACACAGGATTCTTGCTCAAATGTATTGTGCTCTGACTGTCTGAAAAGATTATAGGCCTCTAATTTGTTAACCTGGCTTCACTAAGGATTCCTTTTAGCCAGATGGCTTCTTTGAATATGTCAGCAACAGTCACATATTCAGCCTTTGTCGTGGATAATGCAACTATCGGCTGTAATGGGATTTCCAGCTGATGCAGTTGCCTCCTAAAGTGAAGTAGTAAGCAGTGGTTGATTTCCTGGTGTCTTTGTCACCTACAAAGTCAGCATTTACAAACCCAACCAACTCAAGTGAAGTAATCCTTTTACAGTAGTGTAACACAACATTTAATTAGCATTTACATATTTAAGGACCCATTTTAAAGCAATCCAGTGTTCCATACCAGGGTTAGACATATACCTACTGAGTAAGGAAATTACAAAAGCTAAATTAGGCCGAGTGCTAATCATGGCATACATTAGGGATCCTATCACATTGGCATATGGTATATGTTCCATCCTAATCATTTCAGGTTCAGTTCTTGGAAATTGTGACTTACTCAGTGTGAAGTGACTGGCCAGTGGCATTGTAACAGGTTTTGCACCTGCCATTCCAAATTTTTCCACCAGTTTGTGCAAATATGAACACTGGTGCACTCTCAGCTCACATTTATGCCTATTTCTGTCAATTTGCATTCCTAGGATCTTCTTTGCATTCCCTAAATCTTTCATTTCGAACTCAGCACTCAATTTTTTCTTCAATTCACAAATCAAGGACTTAGACTTGCTAATTATTAACATGTCATCCATATACAACAGTAAGTACACAGACAGGTTATCATTTAGGACAAAGTAAAAGCAGTTATCATATTTACTCCTAATGAAACCTATACTTACAATGAATGTGTCAAATCTTTTATACCATTGCCTAGGGGATTGTTTTAGGCCATATAAGGACTTAAGAAAAAGGCAGACATGGTCTGGGGTCTTTGGATCTATGAACCCTATAGGCTGGTTCATGTAGATCTCTTCCTCAAGCTCCCCATGAAGGAAAGTAGTGGTCACATCTAGTTGTTCAAGCTCTAAATCAAGGTGAGCTATAATGGAAAGCATTAATCTAATTGTTTTATACTTGACTACTGGGGAAAAGACTTCATTGAAGTCTATTCCCTCTCTTTGGGTAAAGCCCTTGACTACTAATCTAGCCTTATACCTGAGTGGTTCTCTGGTTGACACTCCCTCCTTCAATTTGAACAACCACTTACATTGGATTACCTTCTGCTCTTTTGGCTTTGGTACAAGAACCCAGGTTTTGTTCACCTTCAAAGACTTCATCTGAACTTCCATGGCAGCCCTCCATTTGTCCCTCTCCTTAAAGTTCACTGCTTCATCGTATGTTTCTGGTATGATTCTCTGCAATTCTGTACCTGCAAGAAGGGCAGTATAAATGAGTTCAGCATATGAAAACCTTGTGGGAATTCTTACCTGCCTTCTGGCCCTATCTCTTGCAAGTTGGTAGTCTTGCAAGTTTTCAAGCTGAGTTTCTATGTCTTCAGCTGTTTCTATCTCATCCTCTTGTTCTGGATTAGAATGTCCAGTTTCTCCTCCAGGTTTAGGAACAACTTCAGTTTCCTAAATGGTTTCAGGATCTTACAGTGGTTGAGGTTGGGCAGGAAGCTCCACCTTAATTTGTGTAGTCTCAGGCTGACTAGAACTCTCCCTTACACTTGGAGTAGGACCTACATCAGGGTTAGTACATTTACAGGGAAAAAGACCCTCATTAAAAATCACATCTTGACTTACTACAATTTTAACCCTAGGGGACTCCTTGTCCCACAGCCTGTACCATTTTGTTCCTTCTTGGTATCCTAAAACAATACACTTTGTAGACCTTGGTTCCAGCTTTCCTCCAACAGTGTGTGCATATGCAGCACAGCCAAATACTCTCAAGTGTCTCAAATTAGGTTTTCTTCCAGTCCACATCTCTTCTGGACATTTTAGGTTTATGGCAGTGGAAGGGCTTCTGTTTATCAAGTAGGCTGAGGTGGTTAGGGATTCTCCCCAAAAAAAGGTGGGAATTTTAGAGGTGATAAGCATACATCTCACTTTATCCAAGAGGGTTCTGTTCATCCTCTCAGACACCCCATTATGTTGAGGGATGTGTTTCAAAATCCTATGCCTCAAGATCCCTTGATCACTACAAAATTTATCAAACTCTTGGTTGTAGAATTCTAACCCATTGTCAGTTCTAAGAACTTTAACCCTCTTATTCATCTGATTTTCAACTAAGAGTGTCCACTTCCTAAACTTTTCTAAGGCTTGATCCTTAGTCTTTAATAGGTAGACCTAAACCTTTCTACTGTAATCATCCACTAGGGACATAAAGTAACTATTTCCCCCATAGGTCTTAACCCTCCCAGGTCCCCACAAGTCAGAATGAATGTATTCAAGTTGACTAGTGGCTTGGTGTACCCCTTTTTTGGAAATTGTTTCTATGTTGTTTTCCTAGTATGCAATTTTCACAGAACTCCAGTGAAGAGACCTTATCATTTCCAAATTGACCTTGATTGTTCAGGATATCCATTCCTCTTTGGCTTATGTGACCTAGTCTAAGGTGCCACTTTTCTGTGTTGGACAGGTTGGTAGACTTAATCACAGAGTTAAAACAGTTTGAGGAAATGTTCCCACAAAGTATGTAAAGCCCATTCTTTTTCTCTCCTTTCAAGATTAGATTCCTATTTCTGTATATGTTCAGGCATCCATTCTCTGCCTTATAACTACAGCCTGATTCATCTAGGGTACCTAGAGATATCAGGTTTCTTTTCAGTTTTGGGATGTACCTAACTCTTGTGAGTTTAACCATTTTACCAGTGTTAAGACTTAGAGTTATAAAGCCAATTCCTCTAACCCTGCATGCATTATTATTCCCCATGTAAACAGTTTTTGACTCATTTACCTTAAACTACTGGAACCAGTTTCTGTTTGGACTCATATGGAAAGAGCACCTTGAGTCCAATACCCACTCATTAGCAGTGTCAGACATTGACACTGTAAGCACCTCATGTTTATCTACCAGGTTTGTGGTTTTGGCTAAGTTGTTCTCTGTGTTCCCTTGTTTTTGTTTCTTGATCCATTCAAAGCAATTCTTTTTAAGGTGACCAGATTTATTATAGAAAAACATTTTCTAGTTTCTTTATTCTTGTTATTTCCCTTCCATTTTTTCTTATTCCTATTCCCCTGATTCATAGGATTACTCCTCCCTATCTGACTAGACTCCACCTTGGTTTTAACAAACAAGTTAGACCCATTTCTTTTCTAGACTTTCAATTCTAACTCCCTAGCCTTAAGACCTGTAACTATTAGATCTAGGGTTGGTACAGTACTAGTATACTATAATGCATTTTTGACTACTTGGTAGTCATCTAGCAGTGAATTCAAAAGGATCATAGCAAGGCTAGTACTTCCTAATTCTTGATTTGTTCCTTTTAGGATCAGAGTCATTTTAAGGAATTCGTCTAAATTATCCTCCATACTCCTAGAACTATCCATTTTGTAAGAAAATAAAGTGCCCTTCAAAAAGGCTAAATTTGGGGCAGACTGTAAAGCATACAAGGTGTTGAGTTTACCCCATAGTTCTAGTGGTGATTCGATCCCATCTACCTTTTTGAGAACATCGTCTGACAGATTTAGGATGATCAGATTGTAAGCCTCTTCATTGATTTCCTCCTTCTTTTTCAGTTTTTCCTCTGGCCACTTCTTGATGTCTTCTTCCAGTGTGATTGCCACCTTATTATGGGATAGTAGTTTTTTCTTCCAACTCCCGAAGTCAATCTTCCTATCATATTGGGAGATTTCCATTCGTATGGAAGTGTTTGACATGGTGAGTGTTTAGGTTTTGGTTGAAGAGATTGCAGATTCAAGAATCGTGACACGTTCTTGAGTTTCAAGAAAACGAGAAAAGAAACCTTAGATTTCTACTCTGTATGAAATCTAAGCCCGTTCAACTTGGAACCTATGCTACGAACCCCCAATTTTGATTTGAAACCCTAAATTTTAGAAATCCCCAATTTTGGCTGAGAAACCCTAAATTGAGAAACCCTAAAATTTGGGAAATCCCTAATTTTGACTGAGAAAACCTAGAAGTTGAGAATCCCTAAAATTGAGAAACCCTAAAATTTGGAAATCCCCAATTTTGACTGAGGAACCCTAAAATTGAGAAACCTTAAAATTTCAGATTGAAAAATTAGACCCTGATTTCTTCTCTCTCAATCCTCTAACCTCGCTCTGATACCACTGTTATAACTATTCGCACCAAATCAACCAAAATCAACAGCAAATCACACAACACAAATCAAACAGAAAATGCACACACAACACACCAAGATTTATCGTGGTTCACTTGCTCAGATTGAGCAAGATTGAGCAAGCTACGTCCACGTTGAGCTTGGGAAACCAACGAGCTCGCTGCACTATATTGATCAAGATTACAGAACACAACTCGACCACAGATTGAACCCTTTCCTAGAACCTTACAGAACCCGTAACACCCTAGAGACACAAATCTAGTATCCTAAACACACTGTGAACCCTAGCACCCTCAAGCGGCCTACAAACCAGCCACTCAACTCCCTGTTACAAGATTCAAGATCACAAACAATAACCCACACCCTAGCAGAGACAGTTTCATTTTATAGAGAAAGGAAAAACACGAATTTTGTTCAATCACTCGATTTGGACTGTAAGACTACTTTTATACCATTGACCAATTGACTGCTTTTCTACTGTTAGATTCTCAGCTAGCCAACGAACAAGATTGATCTTTACTTTGCTCAAAACGATGTCGCTCCACTTAATGATGAAACGTCACTGTATAAAGCCATCACTCTAACACATGGCCTAGAGGAATGGTAGGTCTTGAGCATTGTTTTAAAAACCGGACCGGCGAGCAACCTGCTCTTATGGCCGGGTCACGGTCCAACCGGTTGGATGTCGGTTGGATCGGTGATGTCATCACACATCATGATGATGTCAGCACATTTTTAAATTTTTTTTTTTTTTTTTAGATTTCTGTTTTTTAATAAGACAATAACAACTTAATTACTGTCTAATCCAACATGATTCAAAGTTCTAATTCAACAACAATCCTAACATAATTTAAGTATTTAACTACAATTCAAAGTCCAAATCCAAACATGATGTTGTATTTACATATTAAATGTCAAAATACATACTAATTAATAACAAAACATTTGATGCAAGTGTTTTTTCTTTGATCTGTCTCCATGTTGATAGAGCTTCACACACTAGCATCAAAATTCATCACCATCATCATCATCATCATAACCATCACCACCATCTACGTAAATTTAAGTAAAAAATAGAAATCATAAGTTAAAACTTGTAATTTAATTTAAATAGATACTAAGTGCCATATGTTGCCATTGTCTATTTTTAATCTTTATCTACCTATCACACAATAAAATTGCAAACAAAAGAATCGCATTAACTTAGGTGTTACCTCTTTTGGTTCTTATACAGAATCTATAACCTCATTTACTCTTTTGATAGAATAATATGTTTTCTTTGTTTCCTTGGGACAAAAAAAAAAGTTCAACCCATGAGGGTTCCCACATACACGGCTACAAATTTAAAAGGAAAAATCAGAAAACATAAATCTTTAGAATCCTATGCATAATCCAACACTAAGCAAGTTATAATAAGAGTGATGAACCATACTAATGAATGTGCAAATTCTTTCTAGAATCTTCTACCAATGTAATTTTCTATGAAAGAATAATGTAATATTGATGCTTAACCTAATGAAATAATTGATTTACCAAGCAAATATCGAATACGAAACTCTATAGATAGAATAAAATACATAAATCATAAAAAACACAGAACACCAGTTGCCAATCAAAGCAGTTAAGTATCCACAGGCAAAATTTGTAATCCAAAAAGGTAAAGGTCAAACAACAAAACTCATAATGAACAAACCGGTTGATAGTTTCAAAAGTACTTTATGACTTAACTGGTATCACCCTATAAGCAAGCTTATTCCATTTTAGTTGTTCAAGATGGATACAGTTGGGAGTGAATGCTTTACTTTCTACATCATAAATTAATTTCAAATATTCAATTAACAACTAAATGCAACCCCAACATTATGAAATCAGTCTCATATTTAACAATATATAGATTATAATAATAATAAAAAAAATCAATTAAGCCCCATAACGACACCTAACTAAGCGGAAGTTGAGCGTTGACTTAATCAGAAAGCTAAAAATCAATCTTAAACACTAATACCACAAATTAACAATCATACTTTCCAAAAAGAGAAAAACAAAAACAATTAGACTATACATAATATACGCATCAGCAAAACCAATGGTCATTCTCAGTTCTACAATCAAACAATGAAAACACAAACAAACCCTAGCAGTCTTGCATGCTTTAATAGAAGGATGAAATAAAAACCATAGAGCAATATACATATATAGTAACATCCCTACACATATAACGCAAAATGCCACTTGAATGTGTTAAAATAAATATTACAGATATCAGGTGACAAATAATGCTACACTCATTTGATACCACATTATGTATTAATCATCAGAGGCATATATGATGCATAAAAATCAAAAGGATGAAGTACACGGTCTATAGACTGCTCGTTTGTTCACAGATCCTATATAGGACCTCCTGAATATTTGTAGGATGACATTGCTACAAAAATGAAATTGAAATTATTGATTATTGAAGCTGGATTTAATGAATGGCGTGTTTATTACCTGGATCGAAGAATTGAGCTATCGTCAATGAATGGAGCTGTCGCCGTCGATTTCCAGCGAGGAATGGAGCTGTCGTCGTCGATTTCCGACGAGTGAGGAAGACGTCGTCGATTTCCGGTGAGGGAGGAAGACGTTGTCGATTTCCGGTGAGGGAGGAAGACATCGTCGTCGATTTCAGAGAGTTCAAATGCAATTTGGGTGGGATTTCAAAGAGAAATCTTCGCAGAGAACAAACAATAGAGACGAAGCTGAAAAATTTTTACAAAGAAGAGAGAAGAAGCTGAGAAATTTGCGTAAGAAACTGAGAAAATTTTCGTAAGAAACTGAGAAAGAGATGAACTGAACGCGATGAGAAAGAAGGCTGCGTGTATTAGGTTTAGGGATTTTTAATTGGATCCGTTTATCAATCGATCCGGTTGGACCGGCGGTTTGCTGAAAATATCCGGTTTTTTAACGGTTTAACACGGTCCATTGCATTATAACGGTTTTAGGATTGACCCGAACCAGACACGTGACTGGTTTCCGGTCCAACCGGTTGGTCCGACAGGTCCGGTCCGGCTTTTAAAACAATGGTCTTGAGTCGTTTTTGTCAAGATTGTCCTTTAAGATGGTAATTGCCTGTGTGACATTAATGACAGTGGTGGGATTCAGAGCTAAACTCCTTGGCTTTGCTCAACTTCAAACCCCCATTTCTTTACTGAGCTATTGTTTTCCATGTTAATAGTTGTGCCAACTACCGAATCTTCAGCTGGGTGGATTTATATTTTGTCAAGTTAGACAAAGTGAATTTGCGACTCTCTCTCCTCTCTTTTTTTAATTCTTTTTTCTGTCACATATTCGATTATATATTTATTCAATCAGTTAAGGATCTGAGCTGAGCTGTTAATGCTGCAGACGCAGTCTATTTCTGTTTAGCTTTGCTTCTGTGATACTCCTACCGGCTATTTTGGCGGGAGTGAGAAAATCTCTACACCCGAGGTACCAGTTTAAATTGTTGAGAAGGCACTTATATAATGATATGTGTAATTTTTATTTAGAAGGAAAAAATAAATTGAGGACTAACTTAAAATAAAGTAAAAATTGGATAACCAAACAAATATAGGCCTAAAAAAAGACTGAATGCAAGGGACGGCAGTTTTTTTTTTCATCGTTTTTCCACCGAAACACGGATCAGAGAAGTAAAGACAGAAAAGTAGATTAGAAAAATAACAACGGAAAAAGTAGATCGGCATATTAAGAATTCCCAGGTAAGGAGGTCTCGACTCCTCACCAGAATTTTCAGGAGATACTGACTCCTTCGTCGGGTTTAGCAATGGTAATGAAAATTTTAACCGTGCTTTAGGAAGATTTCGTCAATATTTATCAAATCTACTATGGACATTTCAATGTTCTTGAAAGTCTGAACTATGTCTAACATCGTCTGACAGTGATGGAATACAGTTTAATTGTTATCTTAAAATAAATTGTTTTTCTGAAACTAACACATGTCAAGTTATAATATTCTCAAATCTCCATCATTAGAAGAAGGACAATATAATAATCTGATTAGTATTTTAATAACGTTGGGACGCTGTGCGTATCTTTTATAACGTTTTAGCAGGATCAGGTTTTTGGAGTCTTGTAGGCTGTAGCCCAATGAGTTGAAAATACTTTTCTTTCTTCCTTGACAACTAATTGTCTGATTCATCGGTTAACAAAACAATGAGGTTTTGTGGTGACCAAGAAGTGGATCAATTGGTTACCTTTTATAAAAATTGGAAGCAAATATTCAGATACCTGAAATCTGATTGTCCCATCTAGTTGGGACAGTTCATGCCAAATTTCCACGTTCTATAAATGGATTCTAAATATGGAAGCAAACACATGGAGTTTAGATACTAGTAACACTAGACGATATAATAACATGAACGATGAATAAAGCAATAACACCTATTATGTCTTCGATTGAATTGCACATACAGAAATTGAGCCCAATCAAATTGTTGCTTCTTGGCATGCCTGATACAAAAGGCTTTTATCCTCCCAAGCCCATCTTCAAGAGCTGCAGGCTCAACAGCAAAAGTTATTCGGAGCCAATTTTTCATTCCTAGTACTCTCCCTGCAACATTTCTTATTATCAGTATCAAAGGTCCAGCCACCAGCCAATTTTAGTCCATTTCTTGAGTATTGACTTTCAATTAGAAAAAACGAACTACTAAAATATCTTTTCTCCATTTTATAGAGACGTCACAAAAGTATCAAACTGGTAAACATAGGAATTCAATCTCCCTAGATCCAAAAACTCAGATTTTGTGTATCTTACCTGGTAAAACCATGACTGATTCCTCTTTAGCACGCTTAAGACAGAATTCCATGTCATCGTTAATGTCTTCCAACAGTGATGGGTTCAGCTTCACCTACAAAGAAAAAAACAATTGATAACTATGTTCACATCCATTTTATGAAAGCAAAGATGATATAATTATATACGACTCATTACCATCACAAACATGGACCCTTCTAGTTTATGTGGGCAAGTCAGGCAAGGCATCTCCTCAATTCTATCATTGCATATATCTGTAGCTACCCTTAGTATGCTAATAACTTTTGAAAAGAAATCTTCCTCTGTTTTCTCAAGGATTTGAGGAACCGCTCCCTGATGCACAAACCAAACACTAATAATTTCTAAAGTGGAAAGTCAATAGATTCTGACATGCCAAAAAAATAAAATAAAATACGAATGCTCACTGTCTTTACATGTACAAACAGAAGACACGTGTGTGTACATTAATCTGAATCATGAATCACAAACCTGAATGAAGGTTGCCGCATGATCACAGTAAAAATTGGCATAGTTTTTAATGGAATCAACAAGCTGACAAGTGCATAAGGTTCATAAATGTCAGGAGTTTTTACATAAAGTACATAAATTACACATATCATCAATCAACAAATTAAGGGCAAGACATGGAGAGAAAGAAACCAACCCTTGATTTTTGAAGGATGCCATTGGGATCACATGTCACAAGCCAACTAAGCCGCCAACCAGGAATTGCCCATCTCTTTGATAGAGATCCAACTGTAATAATGGCACTGTTGATCCAAACACTCCCATTCGCACATAAGGAGTACTCCCAAATGTGAGATGCTCATAAGCTTCATCAGATATTATCACAATCCTTTGTTTTCTTGATGTCTCAGCAATATGGCATTTTATTACATGAAACGTTGCTCAGATGACAAATATTGTTGCAAAATTTTAGTAGTAATTTACGATGCATAGCATGACCAAAGCGTTTTATGAATGAGAAACTTTCTTGTATTGCTATGGTATTCATGATATAATAATAGCATTCTGATTAATGTTACTGTTGAAGATTGTGATATCATGCTGGAAATGATAAAGTTGACAGAAAAAAGAATTGCATGTTTTGCCGCTGCCCTTAGAACTTCCACTGTGCATGCAGAAGTAGTTTTTTGGTCACCTTTTAGAATGATTTCAGTGATGTGTTTAGGTGAATTAGGTCTGATTAAGTGATGTATTTGATGTGTTTGTACCTGCATTAGTTGAATGTGTTTGTTCAAATTTTAAATTTGCAAAACTTTAGGTGAAACAGTGGACAGGTTCTTGTATATATCATCCACGTTTTTTAATGCAAAATAGATCATATTTTCCAGCCTTTGTTTGTCTCTCTTTCAACCCCTGTTATGACATCTTCATTGTCAAACTCCAAATAATTTGTTTTAATGGCACAGCCTATGGCTTCCCTTACTCCTCCAGTCTTCAATGGCAAACAATATCACATGTGGGCTATCAAGATAAAGGCATTCCTCCGAGGACAAGGCTTGTAGTAGTATGTGGAGGACAATCGTCAACCAACTCAGCTAGGACCAAATCCTGCCCTAAATCAAATCAGGATACATGAAGAAGAAGCTGCCAAGGCACCGAGAGCCCTATCTCACATCCATGCAGCCGTAACTGGCCTTGTTTTTACAAGGATTATGGTGTATGAAACACCAAAGGAAGCATGAGATAAGTTGAGAGAAGAGTTTATGGGAAGAGACACAACAAGAGGCATGCAAGTGTTGAACTTGAGAAAGGAATTTGAAATGCTAAGAATGCAAGAAACTGAGAAGGTGAGGGAGTATGTTGACAGGTTGATGAGTGTGGTTAACAAAATTAGGCTGCTTGGGGTTGACGGATAGAAGAATAGTAAAGAAAGTGTTGGTGAGCTTACCCGAAAGATTTGAGTCCAAAATCTCTTCTCTTGAGGACTCTAAGGACCTGTCTCAAATCACTCTCACTGAGCTGGTCTATTCCTTACAAGCTCAAGAGCAGAAGAGACTTTTAAGACAAGAAGATGCAAGTGAAGGTACTATGAGGCAACTCACAAAAGGAAGTTTGTGCAGGGAGGTAATAAGAGGAACGCTAGAGACAAGAAGGGAAAGGAAATGGCCAATAATCAGTGGAACAAATCAGGTGGGATAAAGGAGTATCCACCATGCTCTCACTACAAGAAGAATGGTCATTCTGAGAAGAGGTGTTAGTTCAGGCCAAGAATCCAATGCAGAGCATGTAAACAATTTGGCCACATAGAAAGTCTGCAAAAACAAAGGAGAACCTTTCCAACAGCAAGCTCAAATGGTTGAAGACAGCAACAAGGCTAAGAAGCTGAGCAATTGTTTATGGCATCCTGCTGTGCAACTCCACTTTGCAATGAGACCTGGTTGATTGATAGCGGTTGTACCAACCACATGACTCCGAATTTGCAAAGCTTCATCAGCTTGGATAAGGCATATCAGTCCAAGGTTAAGACAGGGAATGAAGAGTTTGTAGATGTCAAGGGTAGAGGTGATGTGGCTGTGCAAACTCAATAAGGTACCAAGCTAATTTCTAATGTTCTTTATGTTCCTGAAATAAGCCAAAGTTTGCTTAGTGTGAGACAAATGTTAGAGAAAAAATATGTCCTACATTTTTAGGATCAATCTTGCAAAATTTTAGATAGTGAGGGCTGTGAACTTATGAAGGTTAGAATGATGGGGAAGAGTTTCCCCATTGAGTGGAAAAAAAGGTCATAATTTAAGGCTCATAGTGCTAAGGTACATGAATATGAAATATGGCATAAAAGATTTGGCCATTTTCACTACCATGACCTTAAAGAAATTCAAACCAAACAGCTGGTCCAGAACATACTCAAAATTGATGAAATCAAGTCTATATGCCCTACATGTCAACTTGGCAACCTGAGCAAACTACCATTTCCCGTAAACCAAGCTTAGAGAGCTATAGAGAAACTCCAACTCATCCACACATATGTATGTGGACCTATGCAAACACCTTCATTGAATGGGAGCAAGTACTTTGTCTTGTTCATTGATGATTGGTCTAGAATGTGTTGGGTGTACTTCTTGAAGCAAAAGAACGAAGTGGTTGCAGTTTTTGGGAGGTTTAAGCTGCAAGTTGAAAACCAAACTGGTTTGAGTATTAAAATAGTGAGGAGTGGCAATGGGAGTGAGTATACTTCAAAGGAGTTTGAAACAATTTGCATAGGGTTGGGATTAAACACCAATACAACAGTCCCTATACTCCACAACAAAATGGAGTAAGTGAGAGGAGGAATAGGACTGTTGTAGAAATGGAGAGATGTATGGTTGTTGAGAAGAAGTTGTCGAAGTGTTTCTGGGCAGAGGCTATTAACACTTCAGTCTATCTACTTAATAGGTTTCCCACAAAAGCCTTGATCAACCAAACTCCTTATGAAGCATGGTATGGAGTCAAGCCAACCATGGACAATCTAAGGGTCTTTGGACGTATTTGTTATATTCTTGTTCCAACAGTTAAAAGGAGTAAACTAGATGACAAAGCAATTATAGGGATACTCATTGGATATAGCAATCAATCCAAGGCTTATAGAGTGTACATTCCAAAAACTAAGAAGATACATATTACTAGAGATGTTAAAGTTAATGAGAAAGGTGTTTGGAATTGGGAGGAGGACAAAGTTGATGAAGAGGCAAGACCACGGCTGATTGAAGCTATTGGTTCAGATTTTTTAAGAAGATGAAAGTGAAGCTGAAGAGGAGTTCTCGGTTAGAGGTACTAGATCTTTGGCTGAGGTGTATGAGAGGTGCAACATGGCTGCACTTGAACCAACAAGCTTCTCTAAAGTAGCAAAATCAGAAGCTTAGAGAGTTGCTATGCAGGAGGAGTTAGTAATGATAGAGAAAAATTAGAACTGGAAACTTGTGGACAGACCAGAGGATAGAAAAGTGATTCAAGTCAAGTGGATTTTCAAGAGGAAACTTAATCCAGATGGTTTAGTTCATAAGCATAAAGTTAGGCTGGTTGTCAAGGGATTTGCTCAACAATATGGAGTTGATTTTCAAGATACATTTGCACCCGTGGCTAAGCATGATACAATTGGGTTGCTACTTGCTTTGGTGGCACAATTTGGGTGGAAAATCTTTCAACTGGATGTCAAGTCTGCATTCTTGAATGGTTGGCTCAATGAAGAGATTTATATTGAGCAACCAGAAGGGTACCAAGTCAAAGGTCAGGAGAACAAAGTGTATCTTTTAAGGAAGGCTTTGTATGGCCTAAAGCAGGCTCCTAGAGCCTAGTACAGCATGATTAATGATTATTTGATCAGCTTGGGTTATTTGAGGAGTCCCAATGAGCACACCTTATATGTGAGAGAGCTGGAAGGAGAATTGATTATTGTCTTACTCTATGTAGATGACCTTCTCATCATCGGAAGTAGTCAAAGTCAGTTGAATGAGTTTAAAGAAGTCATGCATTGTGAATTCGAAATGACAGACCTGGGAGAAATGTCCTACTTCCTTGGTATGGAAATCAATCAAGTTTCATGTGGCATTTTTGTCAATCAAAGGAAGTATGCTAATGAAGTTCTTAAAAGGTTTGGCATGGATAAGTGCAAATTAGTGGATACTCCACTGGTTGCAAATCAGAATCTGAGCAGAGAAGATGGGGCTGTGAAGGTAGATTGAGGGTCTATACAGAAGCTTAATAGGATGTTTACTATACTTAACAGCAACTAGGCCTGATTTAATGTTTGCAACAAGTCTTCTCTCCAGGTTCATGAGCAAATCGAGTGAAATTCATCTCAAGCCAGCCAAGAGGGTGTTGAGATACATTAAAGGCAATCCTAAATTTGGTGTGTGGTTCAAAAGGTTTGAAAATTTTCAGCTTGTTGGATACTTAGACAGTGATTGGGCTAGATCCATTGATGATATGAGAAATACTTCCAGTTATGTATTTTTATTGAATTCAGGTGCTATTTGTTGGCTGTCCAAAAAATAGGAAACTATAGCTCAGTCCATAGCAGAAATAGAATATATTTCTGCTGCTACAACCGTGAACCAAGCTATTTGGCCTAGGAAAATTATGAATGATTTAAAGCAAACTCAGAGGAGGCCCACTGTGATCTTTTGTGACAATCAATCGGCAGTAACTATAGCCAAAAACCCAGTTCTTTATGGTCAAACCAAACATATAAAGTTAAAGTTTCATGCTATAAGGAAAGCTGAACAAGATGGAGAAGTTGAGTTGATGCATTGCCAGGGTGAAGAACAAGTTGCAGACATCATGACGAAGGCTTTATCCAAAGCCAAGTTTGAATATCTAAGGTTTAGACTTGGTGTTTCCAGCAATGATATCAAGGAGGAGTGTTGAAGATTGTGATATCATGCTAGAAATGATAAAGTTTATAGAAAAAAAATGCATATTTTGTCGCCGCCGTTTGAACTTCCACTATACATGCAGAAGTAGTTTTTTGGTCACTCTTTAGAATGATTTCAACGATGTGTTTAGGTGAATGTGTTTGTTCAAATTTTAAATTTGCAAAACTTTGGGTGAAATAGTGGACAAGTTCTTGTGTATATCATCCCTGTTTTTGAATGCAAAATAGAGCATATTTTCTAGCCTTCGTTTGTCTCTCTTTCATCGGTTTTTTCTCTTGTATTCTCTTGCAAAACCAACAGTTACATTACCAAATCTGATCCTTCAGTTTTCATATGCTTTAAAGTAGTTAAATTCTTGATTCTTGGGAAAACAAAAGGAAGAAGAAGAACAGAGAAAGAAATAAATAAAAGTTGTTTAATTAGCTATACCTTTTGCATATGTTGGTGAGTGAAAACATTTCCACAAGGATTTCCAGGGTTTACAATAACCGTAGCAACAGTAGTCTCATCTGCAAGAGCTTCAACTGCATCAAGATCAACTTCCCAACCCTTTTCTAGAAAAGATCAAAAAGGCGAACTTCGAAATTCATCTATCCAAAGAAAGATTCATAGAATGGTCAACCAGGTCTTGGGAGCAAAATGTTAGCTCCATGACAGAAAAAGGCTGATAATATAATTTGGATTGCTTTCTTGCATCCAAGTGTAACATAAATATCATCTTGTGACAACTTATAAGGGAGGTCATGATTCAGATGTTCTGTAATGGCATTGTTATAGTTTATGTTGGTTCTTTAACTAGAGAATACTAAGGAAAGAGAGAGTTAATATTGATGCATTCAAAAGCTTGATTGTGTTACATCAAAATAGCCAATTTAAAGGCCAAATCAACCACTATTACAACCACTCTTTGCAGGATATTTTTATACACATTCAAATTTAACTATACATTTCACCTAATACAAGTACATTAAACTAATATAAAGCCATAACATCTGACTGTATGCACCTAAAAACATCACATTACAATTCAAAAGTCTAACAACTCCATCATTCAAATTCAACCCTACACACGTCAAACTTGGCGCCAAAAACCTGTAAACCTGCACCATATCTTCATGTTTTCAGTAAAACATCATTGCCATCAACATTCCTCCTTGATGTTTTTGTTGGAAACACCAAGCTTCAGCCTAAGTTCTTCGAATTTGGACTTGGATAGAACCTTCGTCATGATATCAGCAACCTGGTCCTCTCCTCTACAATGAGCTAAGCTAACTTTTCCAATCAGTTCAACCTCCCTTACAACATGATATTTGATCTTGATGGGTTTAGTTCGACCATGGAGGATAGGATTCTTAGCTATTGCAATAGCAGCCATGTTATCACAATAGATAGTAGTAGGCCCACCTTGGTTCAGCTTCAAGTCCCCTAAAATCTTTCTCAACCAGATTGCCCGGTTAGTAGTAGCAACAGCGGCAGAAATGTATTCTCCCTCAGCAATAGATTGGGCTATTGTCTCTTGTTTTTTAGAAAGCCAGCTGAAAGCACCATATTCACAAGAAAGGATACCCTGAAATGCTCCTCATATCATCAACTAAGACAGCCCAATCACTGTCTTAATAACCAACCAAACTAAATTTTTCAGCCCTCCTAAACCAAATTCCCAACTCAACAGTGCCCTTTACATACCTTAGCACTCTCTTAGCAGCCTTGTAATGAACTTCACTAGGCTTACTCATGAATCAGAATACATTAGATCAGGTCTGGTTGCTGTTAAGTACTGCAAGTAGCCTATCAAGCTTTTATATACAGCTTCATCAACCAATCCACTGCCATCTTCTTTGCTTAGTTTTTGACTTGGAACCAGGGGAATGTCAACTGGTTTGCAATTCTCCATGCCAATTTCTTTCAACACCTCAATTGCATACTTCCTTTGACACACGAAAATGTCATTTGAGCTTTGTTGTATCTCCATACCAAGGAAGTAACTCATCTCTCCCCAGTCAGTCATGTCAAACTCCTTCTACATTGCTTCTTTAAATTCCATTAGTTGATTATGGTTGTTTCTAGTGACCAAGAGGTCATCAACATAAAGGGAAACTATTACCACTTCACCATTTTGTTCCCTTACATAAAGGGTGTGCTCATTTGGACTTCTAAAATATCCTAGCTTACACAAATGGTCATTGATTCTACAGTACTAGGCTCTAGGGGCCTGTTTGAGGCCATACAGGGCCTTGTTGAGCAGATAAACCTTTTATTCCTTTCCCTTGACTTCATACCCCTCTTGTTGCTCAATGTAGATTTCCTCATCAAGCCATCTATTGAGGAATGTAAACTTCACATCAAGTTGGAAGATTTTCCACTTAAATTGAGTTGCCAATGCAAGGAGAAGTCGAATGGTGTCATGTCTTGCCATCGGTGCAAAAGTTTCTGAAAAATCAACCCCAAATTGTTGTGCAAAGCCTTTGACAACAAGTCTGGCTTTGAGTTTATTCACAGATCCATTAGAATTTATCTTCCTTTTAAATATCCATTTGACTTGTATCACTCTCTTGCCAAGTGGCCTATCAACTAGCTCCCAAGTCTGATTTTTCTCAATCATACTTATCTTCTCTTACGTTGCAACCTTCTAGGCCTTAGATTTCGCAGCTTTAGCATAACCTATAGGCTCTAATTCAGCCACATTGCACCTTTCATATATGTCATGCAGAGACCTGGTACCCTTGAGTGGTGCTTCATCCACTTCTTCTAAATTCAACTCATCATTCTGGTTTTCTAAACCTATGTCCCGCTGGAGACTTGCCTTTCTCTCAACTTGTTTACTTTCCCAATTCCATGTAGCATATTCATCTACCTTGACATCACTACTAACCATAATCTTCTTATTGCTCGTATTGTAGATTATGTAGGTGGTGTGCTATTGCAGGCAACCAAAATTAAAACCTAAAAACACATGTAGTAGTGTGAGTAAGGATCGTTTCCACGGAAAGTGTCTAGCCGAGTTTTATGTTACGTGAACAAGGCTGGGGGTGGTTTGAGTAAAACGAAAACAATTTCAGGAAAAATAATTCAAATTAAATTATCGAAATCAATCAAAATAACAAACCTTGGTCTAAGTCAACATCCACCATTGGAATTTTACAACTGATCATCGATGCAAGTATATATCAATTGTTACTTTGAGTATTCACCATTGGAACTATTTTCCTATCTCTCCTTAGTTGCAGTTAATTAGGAAACAAGCGATCTAATTAATCTTACTACTAAACAACCCAAGACAAGTGCTAAAGGTTTAATCTAGTGGCAGCCTTAAGAACTAGAGAGATCGATGAAGTTGAACAACACAAACACAAGCGATTGTATTTAATTCAGTCGAGTGTTCTTCTTAAGATTTAATAATTCCTGACGTAGCAAATTCTTAACTCTTAGTTACTCACAAATAAAGGGATCAAACAATTACGAATTTGATATCTAATTTAGTAATAGATTGCAACAAATAATAAACTAGTAGGCCTTCTAGTAATTAAATGAAACAATCATGAAAATAGGCATAGAAGAACATCCAATACTCAAAACATATAGTGAACGCTAAAAAAAAACAGATTAGATCTCACAGTTTTATTGATTCCAAGGCCTCCATTTCCTTCGACCAAGTTATGAAAATTTAGCCGCTCATGGCTATCATAAAAAACTCAAAAGAAGTTTAAGAAGAGAAGAAGGAGAGGCGTGTGTGTGTTCTCTCCCAATCTGATCTCCCCTTTAAAAATATCCAATTCAAATATTTTTAATCTACTAAATCTCCTAAAAATATTCTAATATCCTAAAATAACATTTATCCTAATCTAATTAATTGAAAATAAAATAAAGTCCTGATATAAAATAGGAAAGTGGTGTTTCCAGCTGTAACTTGCGTGCAACAGGTCTTCAAAACTTCCAATAATAAACTGCCAATTTGACTTGCATGACAAGGCGGAATGTTCCTGAACGTCAGCAGTGCAGGTGCGCAACTTCAAACCCGATTACAACCTTGATGCAGTAAGTATATCTCCAAACTCAAAACATGAAAGTTATAGATCTCTTTCTTCTAGTTCCATATCATTTTGAATCATCTCAATTGGAGCTAGGATGAGAGAGGTTTGCCTAGATTACGAAGCGATGTCGAAATTGACTGAATTCACCTAATTAGTTTTGTTTTGCATTTAATGCTTCCATTTGCATCCTAAATCAAAATAGAATAATAATGAGTACATTTAGGCAAAAAATAAGTATAAAAGACTAGACGTTAAGGGGGTAAATATGACATTTTGCATTCTCATCAGTAGGTCTTAGACTGATTGCTATACCGAATCATAATGCCTGCTTCAACCTTCTCATCCAATTTGCTCCTTTTGTTTTCTAGAACAAGAATATAGCACACACTTCCAAACACCTTCAAGTGGTCCACATTTGGTTTAACACCATACCAGGCTTCAAAAGGAGTCTTGTTTCTAAAGCCTTGGTTGGTAATTGATCAAGGAGATAGATCCCAATGTTGACTGCTTTTGCCCAAAAAAATTTTGGCAAATTTTTCTCGACCATCATGCATCTTGCCATCTCCATCATTTTCCTATTCTTCCTTTCACTCACTCCATTTTGTTGTGGAGTGTATGGACTACTTTACTAATGCCTTATTCCAGCCCCTTTGCATGCTTTTTCAAACTCATTGGAAGTATACTCTGTATCATTATCACTTCTCAATGATTTGAGTGTCAAACCTGTTTGGTTTTCAACCAACAACTTGAACCTTTTGAACACAAGAGCTACTCACTTTTTTGGATAAAAAAAGGCTCCCATGTCATCCTAGAAAAGTCATCTATGAATAGGATAAAGTACCTACTTCCACTTAGGGAAGCTTGCTGCATTGGACCACACACATTTGTGTGTACAAGCTGGAGTCTCTTACTTGCTTTGCATGCTTTATTTATAGGGAATGCTGGCCTACTAAGCTTATCAATTTGACAGGTTTTGCACAACCCTTCACCTTGGTCAATTTCAGGTAAGTTATAAACAAGGTTTTTGTGTTTGAGTTCCTTGAGGGCATGATAATGGAAATGTCCAAAACTCCTATGCCACAACTCTAAATCATCTATCCTAGTAGAGTGGTTTTGAAAGACAAGTTTTCCCCATTATACAGGGAAGCTTTTTCCTTGCATTCTAACCTTTATCAACTTAATCTCATCACCCTTTAAGATAACACAAATGGAGTCCTTGAAATGCAGAGAATAATTTTTCTCTAGTATTTGTCCTACACTAAGTAGGCTTAAACTAATTTCAGGCACAAATAAAACATCTACAATAAGTTTAGTACTTGTCTTGATTTAAACAGCTACATCTCCTTTGCCTTTCGCCTCAACAGTTCACCATCTCCCACCTTCACTTTGGATTGATGTAATAGCCACTTTCTATTCAAATATTCATAATGAAATACATATAAAATAATATAAAGAAATTGGGCCCAAAATTTTTCTTTTTTATTAAATATATATATATATTTATATATATTCTGTACAACATATACATTTTTACACAAAATTATAATGTGTACAAAAGTCATCAAAAACATAATAGACAGTGTAACCGCTTCTCCTCGAGCGCCGACGTCCATCCGACCGTGTCCTCACCTAGATCCTACAAAACATAGGAAAACAACGGGGTGAGCACTAAAATAATGCTCAGTAAGTAAATCCTTTACTCATCTATCCCCGTAACTCTCTCTCTCTAATTCTTTCCTTACAACTTCTCATTCAATTTCTCTTTAGTACTTCTCTCCCTCTCTCTCTCTTTCTCTTATAACTCTTAGAACTCTTTTCTATTAACTCTGTAATAAGTCACGGCCCCATCTTACCGGGGGCACGGCCGGGACTCGCTCCCACTCTACGTGACCTCTACTCATTCTAGCCGATCGGACTCGGTTATGCATGGATTCGGAACCCTTGGCCATGTGAGTGTATAATCTCTCTCTCGGGAACTCGGGTATAGCCCTCATCCGCATGCACTCTCACGGGCTACACCACTTCTCTATCTGATACTCATGCCGCTCTCTCAATGCGGCGTACATGCGGGAATACTCTACCCATTACTCACGGGTTCCCCATCGCACAACCTACTCTATTCTCTTCTCTACTATATCTCAAACTACTTCTTGAGTGTATAAACAAATGTGTATAGATAGCTCATACTCACTAATGCACTTATGAAATGCCAAATACAAGATTTCCTCAAAACAGTCATTCTGCACAAGTCACACTAAAAAGGCCATAACTTGCGTTATACACCTTGGATTGCTACGGTTTTGGTCTCGTTTTAAAGCTTAGAAACAGGGCTATAACTTCTATGTTTTGGTCTCAGCCCAGTTCAATCCGTAAAATGCCCAAAAATTACTTAGAAAGTCACGGCAGTGACAGGGCAGATTTCACCTAGGCATTTCATCAAGCAACTCATGTGCATATAAACACTCTACTAAAATTACTACTATACTTCATTCTCTAGCCATCCAAAATGGGGGAAAACTCCCTCAAATACTCATAATCCCTGTCAAGAAAAGCACTTCCAAATAGGTTCACACAACATCTCTCAAACTTCATCTCAAATTCCATTTCTCATCACACATAAAAAACACTTCTCATAATACATATTCATCTCAACTCAATTCTCAACAACATAACATACTTATACAAGCATACATCTCTACTCAATCTCTAAATCTCTACTCAAAAGCTTATTCAAAACTCAAGTTGGTTGGATTTACTTACCTTGTGAAAAGGTGACTTCTTTAGCACTTTTCCTTTCCTTTGTTGTCTTGTCTCCTTTCTACAACTCAAAACAACAACAAGAACAATAACAACCAAATAAGACTTCACTATAACTATAAGAAAACTCACATCTAAAGCATGAATCCTTACCTTAGGATGCTTTAGATGAAATCTCTACTCAAAATTACTCAAAAGCTCTCTTAAATCCCTTAGAAATCTTGGAAGATTGGATGGAGAAATTGAGAGAAATTAGGCAAATGGAAGAAGCGGTGGAAATGAATGAATAAAGGGTTTCTCTACACTTTAACTCTTTTTAGCTCATATTATAAGCATCCTTTCCCATTTTGCCCTTGCCCTTCCTTAGAAATTCCATCTATATCCTTTGATTCTTTACAACTACACCCCCATCCAAACACAATCTCTACTAAATTTTCTTACATTTTACTCCCCACTTTTCCTACTAATTAGGGGTAGAATGGTCATTGTGCCCTAAAAGAAGAATTCTCTAGAAAACTCAAGAAACTTTTTATTAGGCTCGTCGCCACAGCGAACTTTCCGTCGCCCCGGCGAACCAGGGCAGAACCTACCCGTGGGTGCAGCTCCTTCTCGCCATGGCAAAGCTTCTTCTTCACCCCGGCGAAGATTGGATTTCCAAACTTCACCAAATTCAACTAATTTCAAGGCAACCATTCAACCAACTCAATTGAAACTGAAACAGTAAACTTTTAACTAATACAGCAAATCTTAAATAGGTACCTCAAGTGGGATATTACAATTGATAACTCTTATCCAAATTCACAAAATGACCAAGATTCGGAGTCATATGGTTGGTGCAGCCACTGTCAATCAACCACACATCAGAGCTGTTGGCAACCATACAACCTAAAGCTACAAAAAGCTGATTTGTTTCTTGAGTTTGCTATGTTCTTTCCACTGCTTTTGATTGCTGGTCCTTTTGGTTCCCCTTGTTCTTACATACTTTCTCAATGTGCCCAAATTTATTGCAAGACCTGCCTTGTATGTCAGGCCTAACAGCACCTGTTTTTGGAGTGATTTTTCTTCTTGGAATGTGGACGTAGAGGGAAGGTTCTCATTCGACATGTTTCCCTCCTTGTTTGTTCACTTTCTCCTTTCCCTTTTTCTCTCTAATATACCTTTTTTTTCCTCCTTGGAAAACTTTTCCTTTTTTGGCTTTCTATCATGGCTCCTTCACTTGAGTCTTCCTGCCTTAGCAACCTCTTCTGCTCTTGTGCTTGAAGAGAATGCATAAGTTCTGCTAAGTTGATCTGGGACATGTCTTTGGAGTCTAAGTAGCTTAATCTTATTCACCACATTCATTAGTCTATCCACATACTCCTTGACATTTTCAATTTCTTGCATTTTGAGCATTTCAAACACTCTTCTCAGGTTTAAGACTTGCATGTTTTTGGTTTGACTACTTCCAGCAAACTCCTCCTTGAGCTTATCCCAAGCTTCTTTAGGAGTATCACATGCCATAATCCTAGAGAAAACTTGGTTGGTTATTGCTGAATGGATGCAAGACAATGCTCTTGGAGCCTTGGCTAACTCTTATTCATGAATCCTTATCTGATTCAGTGTTGGACTTGCTCCAAGCTGTGGAACTTGTTTCTCTTCCTCCATATATTGCCACAAACCGTGACCTCTCAAATAAGTCTTCATTTTGATAGCCCAAACATGGAACTATTCACCATTAAAGATGGGTGGACAAAGAGGAGTTGGGTTTGTTGCTTAATGGGGTTGTGGTGAGTTATGGTGTTGTGTTTTTGGCCCTAAGAATCACAGTAGCTCTGATACCAAATGTTGATTCTTTAACTGGAGAATACTAAGGAAAGAGAGAGTTAATCTGATGCATTCAAAAGCTTGATTGTATTACATCAAAACAGCCAATTTAAAGGCCAAATCAGCCACTATTACAACCACTCTTTGCAGGATATTTTTATACAAATTCAAATTTAACCATACATTTCACCTAATACAAGTACATTAAACTAATACAAAGCCATAACATTCGGCTGTATGCATCTAAAAATAGCACATTACAATTCAAAAGTCTAACAATTCCATCATTCAAAATTAGCCCTCCACACTTCAATTTTGGCGCCAAAAACCTGTAGAGCTACAACATATCTTCATGTTTTCAGTAAAACATCATTGCCATCAATAGTTTAACATCAAACAACCTTACATAACACTATCCCTCTAGAATTGTATGATTAAATGTCTTAGGTGTAAGAACAAGAATTTGAGGTTGCAGTGTGTTCATATTTGAGTTAGTTATTTACCTTCTAGTTGGGGGAATACCAAAGTTGGGTGCATAACAATTATACTTNTTCTTTTTTTTTTTTCTTTTTTTTTCTTTTTTGGGGTAAACTCGGTAATTGTATTAAAGAATAAAGAATATCAGTCAAAGCCAAACCCTTGGACATAACCAAGAACCATGCTATACAAAAAAGCGAAAGGATGGAACACCAAATCTTCGGCACAAACAAAGCAACCTGGCAGGCAAAAAACATCCTAGGCTGCAGCACTAAAAACAATCAAACCCTATACAGGGCAGCAGGAACCAAGATAGATACACCAATATACGGCTCCTGCCTCAAGATGGGCTGACGCCGGCTGCTTGTGATTGCATCACCCCTCCAGCAGGACACCAAAAAGAAACACCTCTCATCAAGTCCCTTCACCAACGGCAACTGAAAAACCAGAAGATGCAGTCCCAAAACCACATAACTATCAGCCAAGACCATGCTAAATCCTGTTAAACAAAGCAAGGGCAGCCCAGAACTAGAAAAAGCCAACGAAAATCGGTAGTACTGCTGCCAGTCCAGACCAGATTTTTCATCACAACCCCATGCCACAAAAAAACCCAAAAATTTCAAATATCCAGCTCTACCACACCAACAGTCAATAGAGAATCTTAGTGGTGCAGACAAGGGCCATCATGGGCAGAGTTCAGACTTCCAGCACATCGGTTGTTGAGGCTCAGCATATACCTGTAGGCAAAAGAAGCTTGGAGCATACCCAAACAAGAGTCAAGCTGGAGGTAGGAAGAATAGAGCACATAACAGCTCCAAAAAGTACAAATAGAGGCCAAGGGGAACATAAAGTCCTGTGTCAACCAACAAAAGATCAGAGGGCTATCATCCAAAATGTCCACTATATAGCACCTGCAAGCACAACAATAACTCCCACACAATGCAACAAGGTCAGCATTCGAGAACGTCTTCCTTTTCTTCTCTTAAGAGACATCTGAAGATCAGTGGTAACTATTGGCTCCATCAATGAAACATTCCTTGGGCAAATTCCATTCCTCCATCACTCTTCGAGTTCTACCCGTATTTTTAAACGGCAGGCTGCTCATTCCAAGTCTTACAACCTCAATAACTTGCCGCTTCACGTACGCAAGACTCCTGATTTTTTTTTGAAAAATGCTCAAATTCCCCTCTTGCCACACTAGGTACACAGTTGCCCCAAGTAGGAGTCTACCTATTATAGCTCTGATTTTTTTTCCTTTGAAATTGTCCGCAGACCATGCAACAATATTATCCCAGCCAATCACAGGAGTAAGGAAATTACCTTTAATCTGGGTAGTCCTCCAAACGGCCTGGAAAACAGGCAATCGAAAAAAAGATGGTTATGAGTCTCATAAACATTGTCACATAAAACACATGCAAGATCCTCATACCTACTCCATGCCTACATCCTATCTTGGGTCAGTAGTTTCGTTCTGATAGCAAGCCATAAAATAAAGGCTTGTCGTAGAATACAAGTGCTATTCGATACGACAGTGCACTACGGCACCGCAATATTCTCAATTTACAAATCTCTCCATGTCTAAAATGAGGAAATTTTAGCTCTTCGGCTATTAGTAGACTTCCAAAAGGTTTTTTATTTTTTTATTATTATTATTTTCTCCAAGCAACTTCCAAAAGGCTTCATCCGTCCGTAAGGGCCCCAAAATAGAGGGGACTTGGTATCAACTATCAAGCCATCTTCATTGCCCATTAATCAGCACATCACTTACAGTGGGCCTACGTTCCAGATCCAAATTGTAAAACATCCTGCGAGGGACAATGAAATTAAGTAGGCCTAAAGGATGCTAACAGTCAACCCATAATCTTTTCCGTCCAACTGCAAATTAAGTAGCTAAATTTATTCTGTCATTTGATTGATAGTTAATAATGGACCCATAATCTGATTAAAAAAAAAAAAAAAAAAATATATATATATATATATATAACAAATTGTTTTTAGTTAATAATTTATTTAAAAAAATATATTATTTTTAGAGAAACATATCGAACATATTTTTCAATCATTTCTAATAATATTAAAAAAATACTTAAAATTCATTAAAAAAAACAAATACCCTAAAATTTACACGATAACTACTGGTCTCATAATAAAGCATAACACAAACATAAATCTTTTCCTTTAATTTTAGTTTATCTAATATAAATTCTAATGTTTAATTTTCTAAATTTATATGAATCTTCTTGTATTTTCGTTTATGAAGACATTGATGCCACGCTCACTCCACCATCTCCGCACAGTAATTCCCTTACCTAGCAGTCAATAGACCCAGCAACCACCACCATTCTCTCCCAACATTCTTGGCTTTCAAAATATCCAAGGCTTTCTGCATGCTTCATTCTTTTCACATTTATGCATGTTTAACAAGATGTCTTTATATAAGAGTATCTCCATAAATAATTAAACCCCAAGAAAAGTAAAAAAAAAAACAAAAAATCACTTTAATCTTCTCTCGTATCACTCCCAGCACCGACAATGAAGAAAGCTGAGCTTGTGTTCATCCCTGCACCAGCACTAGGCCACCTAGTTCCCACTGTGGAGTTTGCAAAATGCTTGATCCAACGAGATGATCGTTTCTCAGTGACTATTCTTGTCATGGAATCTCCTCTTGGTGGCTCTGCTATACCTGCATTCACCAAATCAATTGCAGAATCTAATACTCCAATAAGGTTCATCCATCTTCCTCTTGTGGACTTCTCTCCTTCACAAGAGGTTCATAAATCTGTTGAAAAGTTTATAACCGAGTCCATAGATAGTCATAAAGCTTGTGTTAAAGAAGCTATTGTCAAGAATGTGCTTTCCAGTTCTGTCTCAGGTTCACTTGCCGGGTTGGTAATTGATATGTTTTGTTCATCGATGGTCGATGTGGGAAATGAACTTGGTGTTCCTTCTTATTTGTTCTACACTTCTAGTGCAGCTTTTCTTGGCCTCATGCTTTACCTTCCAATTCGACATGCTCAAGTTGGTAGAGGATTTGAAGAGTTTGATGGTGATTTAGTGATCCCTTGTTATGTTAATCCAATTTCAAGCAGTGGTCTGCCTACAGTTTTGTTAAACAAGTACGGTGGCTACTCTTCATTTCTCTACCATGGAAGAAGATTCAAGGAGACAAAAGGGCTTATTGTGAACACATTTGAGGAGCTGGAATCTCATGCGGTTAAGTGTTTGAAGAATGATTTTGACAATGTGCCACCAGTTTACACAGTCGGACCGCTGATTGATCTCGAGGGTGAGAGTGATAAGTTAGATTCAGATGAGATCATGAAGTGGCTTGATAATAAACCTGATTCATCAGTTGTGTTTTTGTGCTTTGGAAGCATGGGGAGTTTTGGTGAAGAACAAGTGAAAGAAATTGCGTCTGGATTGGAGCAAAGTGGGATAAGATTTTTGTGGTCTTTACGTAAACCCCCACCAAAAGACAAAATTGCTGAGCCAAATGAGTACACGAGTGGCGCCCAGGAGGTGTTGCCAAAAGGGTTCTTGGAGAACACAAAAGAGATTGGCTTGGTGTGTGGATGGGCGCCACAAAAGCAGGTGTTAGCTCACAAATCAGTGGGAGGATTTGTGTCACATTGTGGGTGGAATTCAATTCTGGAGAGCTTGTGGTTTGGTGTCCCGATTGTGACATGGCCTATGTATGCTGAGCAACAGCTGAATGCATTCCAAATGGTGAAAGATTTGGGTTTAGCTGTGGAGGTGAGATCGGATTTTAGAAACACCAGTGGAGAAGTCGTGTTAAGAGATGAGATAGCAAGAGCTATAAAAAGTGTAATGGATGGTGAAAATGAGGTGAGGAGAAGGGTTAAAGAGAGGAGTGAACAGAGCAGATTAGCAGTGACGGAAGGTGGATCTTCATTTGCTGCATTCGGACGATTGATTGATGAAATATTAAGGAATAAGCCATGAAGAAGCGTAGTCTTAATCATCTTTAATGTCCTATGGTTGGAGTTTCGTTGTCATTAATCATTATATCAAATCAAACACAAATATAATTTTTATTTTGAAGTGGAATTGTGTAGTTGGTTTGGGAAATTCTGATGTAATCTTTTTTAATAAATGAATCAGCTTTCCTCGTCATGTCAATCAATTTAGAGCTCATTAAATACTGCAACGATATGTGGCTATAGTTTTACAAATTTAGATTGTCGTGTTATAACTCATAAAGGAGAGGTAGGGAAGGAGTAATTTAAACCATTTTTACTACACCATTATATGATGACATATATTATAATCACATAAATTTTATTATAATGTTAAAAATTAAAAATAATTAAAAATTTATATGATTGTAAAATATATCAATATAATAAAAAATATATAAAAGAATGATGTAAATATAATATTATTTGATAAATCAAATATTTGGCTAAGTATCAAATGGTGAATGAAATGGTACAAATCTAGCTAGGCTCCCCAAAAGGAGGTCTTGGCTCATTTATGTAAGTTAAATTTTGTTGGGTCATTTTGTACCTATTTAACTAATTATTGGTATCCTAAAATTACTAACAGAGTAAAAATTTCAATAATCACTCATATTAGTAATCGTGAAACTCAAACTCAAAAAATTATATTATATCTTCTTCTTGTTTTTTTACTATTAAAGAGACTCAAACATGAGAGATTATGTTATATCCTCATTTACTCTTTTATTATCATACCACTCAACGATAGTTTATATAAATAAAATTAGTTGCATTCAACCCCTTGATTTAAGGTCTATTAGTTAGTTTAAAGTATTGGGATATATCCCTTAAATGTAATAAACCTTAAAGAGCAATAGACAATTAAGAGACAAAATTCAGACTTTCAAAATTGACACAATATGAAATGAGAGAAATTCTAGTTACATAGAATCTAAGCTTTTTAAAACTGGAACAATATCAAAATGAGGAATATTATGGTTTTTAGAACAAAAAAAAAAAAATCCTTTCAATTATTCATAGTATAAACTGTTGTTAAATTCAAGGCGGATAAACCTAATATTTTAAACAAAAATGCTTGTTAGATTAACTGATCCGGATAAAATAAAGATATATTTAACTTTTCGTAAGGTGATCCATGTATAAAATAGGGAATATACTAATTCATATTTTATCACAATATGAACTAGCATATTCATTTGTTGACAAAAATGAGATAAAAAGATATGCGAGTATGAAAATGTGTTGAAAATCAATGTGTTGAAAACGGTTCTTGCACATCTAATAAGGGATTACATTTGCAACTTTGTGTGATAAAAGTCTAACACAAGAAAAAAGCACGTACTTGTAATTTTGGGAGTTAAAACATGTACCTATACATGTTTTTTATTTTTAAAATTAAAGCACAGGAGATTTATGCCTTTAATCTTTTCAACATGTTTCAAGATTAATCATCATGTATGACGTTGAATAAAATACACCCTCCTTAATTTGAGTACATAATCTAATGATTTAATCATCTTTGTTCTACTTAAATCACAATTACTGTAGCTAATCAAACCTAACCCAGCTGACCAATACCCACTTACAAAATCAGTAGAAATTTGATTGCCAACGTTAATGAAGAAAGTTACAGAGCTAGTGTTGATTCCTGCTCCAGGACTAGGCCATTTTGTACACAAAATTGGGATAATCATCATGAAATATCATAACAGTCCCATATCTCTTACTTCTCTCAGGCTGTCCCTATCTCCTTTCTTTGTTAATTTATTGTCTTACCTTGAGTTAATTATTCTACAATAGCAACCACATGTAAAGTATAAATCTATATGGAAAATGTAATCTTTGTCTTTATTTATTTATTTATTTATTCATTCATTCATTTGGAAATTGGGATAGTTAAAAAGAACCCCCAATATTTGGTCAAATCCAATAAATCCCCTATGATATCGGTAATAACTCTAGACCCCTGTTGTTTGTTAGGACTGTTTAGTTAGCTTTATTAGTAAAAAGGAAAAAAAAAAATAGTAAATGGCAAATGTTATAAATTAAACTTTAATTAAGATATAAAAAAATTGAAAATAAATAAATTGAAATATACCCTTCTTCCGCAACACGGCAACAGTTTTTGTTCTTTCCAGTCTCCGCTAAGAAAATTGGGTTAGACTATTTTGTGAGATCCTTTCCACTGTAGGCTAGCTTTTGTCTTACACCTTACAATAGGGTTAAATAATATTTCCCCTTTATTTTTTAGAATGGATAAAAAATTATTCATAAACAAAAATAGATTGTTTAATTTTTTTATTTAATATCAATTTATTTATTTTTATTATTTTTATTATTTTTTTGAGGGTATTAATGTCATTTACTATGATCTATCAATTGAAAAATCCTCACGGTAGGGGTGCCGTTTGTGCATTATTATCGATACCACATCGGATATATGAGATTGGACCAAACCTTGGGTGTTCAGTAACTATCCCTTTACTAAAAATAAATAATAATAATTCGGCTAATTTCTTCCATCAAGAATCTATAAATTGTCCTTCAAATAATTTATTTTTCTGTTTTGATTTAGATTTTAGGAAAAGTAATACATTACAATAATTAACCACTTCTAGGTAACTGGATCAAGAAGTACAATAAAACCTCTCTATAGTTATAATGTTGGGATCAAACTAATTTATTACTATAAGGAGGTTATAACTTAATAGAGGTGTAGTTATAAAAAAAACTATTTTGATTTCTTATTTTATAATTCATGTTTTAATAGTATATATTAGGACTTCAATTAATTGTTTTAGTAATATTAGGATTTCTTATTTACTTTTAATATTACTTGTTTCTTATTTTATAATTTATGTTTTGGTAGTATTAGGATTTTCTATTTACTTTTAATATTACTTGATTTCCTATTTTAAAATTCATGTTTTGATAGTATTAGGATTTCAATTCATGTTTTAGTATTAGTAGGATTTCAATTCATTGTTTTAGTAGTAGTATTAGAATTTCTTATTTACTTATCCTAGTAGAATTCATTCCTTTCATCGTTTTGGGGAAAGTGGTTAGTTAATATGGAGAAAATTGAAGCCAGATTGCCATCAATAAGAAGGGAATTAGACAAATAGGCTTGGAAGGACATTTATAATATGGATGAAACTGGCTTATTTTATCGAATGCAAGCTGATAACTCTCTTGCAACAAAGCAGTTGGAGGGCCGAAAGCAAAACAAAGAGTTACAATTGTTATTTGTTGCAATGGCGATGGCTCTGACAAACTTCCGCTTTGGGTCATCAATAAGTTTCTTAATCTAAGATGCTTTAATAATGTTAACTGTGATAGTCTCAATTGCAAGTATCGAGCGAATTCAAATTAATGGATGACATCTTTGTTTTTTATGGAATGGCTTGAGTGGTTTGATAGTTGTTTGGATAGAAATTTCTTATTTATATTGGATAATTGTACGCGCAAGGCAAAAAGGAGAATCTCCCCCCACTTCATCACACAACTGTTCTATTCCCACCATTAACTAGCACTTTCAAAATCCAACCATGTGATGCAGGCATTATTAGAAATTTCAAAGGTTATTATCGACAACGCTTTAATCGCTAACTTTTGAAACAAGTAGAAGATCATGTATTGGAACCAAAAAAGATAAATATCCTTGGTGGAATTGTAAATGCAGTTGTTGCATGGTCAATTGATGTAAAGTCACAGACAATTATCAATTGTTTTAAGCATTGCAAAATTAGGACCTCCGATATCGATGAATTACAAGTTACAAATGAAGTGGATGAAGAGAATAGAAAAGTCATTGCAGAATTGAGTGATCAAATTCAACAACTTCACTACACTAATCGAATTGATATTAATATCTTCCTTGATCATTCAAATGAGCAACAAATCGTATATGCTTTAACTGAAGAAGAAATCATTGATGTAATTAGACAAGAAGAGAAAGGAAATAATCCTAAGGATGATAGTACGGAAATGCAAACAGTTTTGTGTCATGAAACTCTAAAGATGCTTGAGAAGCTAAAAATATTTTGGCTTCAATAAGAAGGTGTCCATGCTAGCGAGTTATTATATATCCGCAAGTTAGAATTTGGTAACAACTCTAAAGTATAAAGTATTGTCCCAAACAATTTTAGATAAATATTTTATTTTATCATAAACCTTTAATGTCATATAGCATATATTTTTTTTTTGTAATATACAAATAATTATTCTTATGTGGAAGTAACTTTTCTTAAGATGAGAATTAGAAAAATTATAATTTATTACAATGTGGAGTTTATTCTTATTTATAACTATCCCAAATTAGAAATAAAATTTTTTATGATTATATAAAATTTATTGGTAAGAGTATCGGTAGAGAGGGTTTACTATATTAAATTCAACGCCATTAATGGTGAGCTCTAAACCCTTCTGACACAACATTATCTCACCACAAAACCAGTAGCGAATTTCTAGGAGTTTGTGATCCTGATTATGTTAATCTTGTAAGATTTTCATGTTGGAATTTATTTTATTTTATTTGTTTCTGATTTCATCCACAACTTCTTAGCCCGTTTTAATCCAGTCCATGTGAATGGTCGTGATCTTTAAATACCATATTTGTTGGAGTTGTCGACTATTGTAACATTAATGGGCTATATAGACGCATTCAAATGTCATTGGAATCTCCGATAAGGATAACCCCAATCAGTTTAATAGAGATAACTACTAAAATGGAGTAAATTTTAGAACCCTAAAAGATACTCAAGTGTGTTTAACGACCCAGATAACCCCAATCACAAAAAAAAAAAAAAAAAAAAAAACAATCATTACAATAATTTTCTTATTTGACAGAAGTATCGAAACAGGCTATCCCGCATTATTCTAAATTCGGCTACCATTTCCAAGCCGCTGGTGCCATTTTATAATTGGGTGCGTTTGGTTTAATATTTTGGATAGGATTTAGGGATAGTATTGGTTTATTGGTATGGGAGTATTACGAGGTAAATTTTAAAAATTTGTAAAAAAGCCCTTAGGTTTACTAATTTAACTAAAGACCCTAACATATAAAATGACAAAAACACCCCCACCACCTGCAGTGTCAGATTCCGGCCACCACCGCCGGAATTTGGCCAAAAAATTTCGTTACGGCACAAACTTGTCAGATCTGTGCCGTAACAGGTCGTTATGGCCTTTTCCGGCCAGATCCATGGTGGATCTGGCCGAAAAAGGCCAGATCTACGGTCTGGTATGGCCGTCGACGGCCGGAAAAGGCCAAACGAGGGCCATCTTTGACCGTCAGCGACGGCCAAAGATGTGGCCGTCGTTTTCGGTCAACGATGGCCAATATTTGGCCGTCGTTGACCGTCAACGACGGCCATTTCTTTGGCCGTCGCTGACGGCCAGATCTGGCCTTTTCCGGCCAGATCCGTGGTGGATCTGGCCGGAAAAGGCCACAGCGGTGAACTTCCGGTCATTTCTGGTCGAAAGTTAGGCCGTTGTACAGATTCCGGCTATCACCAACGGTGGTTGCCGGAATCTGACAAGTTGGGTTGATGGGGGTGTTTTTGTTAATTTTTAAACTTTTTTTTAAGGGGTATTTAGTGAAATTAATAACCTTATGGGGTTAAAATGTAATTAAAAAAATAAGATAATATTTTTAGAATATTGTATCAAATGCTATTTGGAGAATAGGATCCAGAATAGGAATAAAAATATTAAACCAAACATGCACCATAATATTTTGCAGAAGAATGCCTTGAACTGCTAGCAACGCCATTAATGGTGAGCTCTAAAACCTTCTGACACAACATTATCTCACCACAAAACCAGTAGCGAATTTCTAAGAGTTTGTGATCCCTGATTATGTTAATCTTGTAAGATTTTCATGTTGGAATTTATTTTATTTTATTTGTTTCTGATTTCATCCACAACTTCTCAGCCCGTTTCATCCAGTCCATGTGAATGATCATCATCGATCTTTAAGTAGCATATTATTGGAGTTGTCGACTATTTTAGTATTAATGGGTTATATGGACGCATTCGGGGGTCTTGCTATCCAGTGAGCAGGCGGGAGATCGTGAGGGTAGTATCCCCAAGCTCGTAGGCAATTTGGATTTTTTTCATATATAACTACCGTAAGATTTCTTTAAATCATTAATTCTTTGTTGGGTTTGAACTTAGGAATAGAAATCCTTATAAAATTAGGTTTTGTCACTTTAAACTTAGTATATAATTATATTTTTCTCTTATAATTTATTTCTTATAAACGAGATAGATGAGAAAATATTATAATACTATTGATTTAACTGTACGTACCTCGGCATGGTATTGTCTCTTTTATTGTTATTTTTGTCATAGCTGCCATCTCTATTTCGTTAAATATCTAATTTCATATAAAAATTATTTCATACAATATGTATAGTTGTCACATTGCCTGACAACACTTGCATCTTCTCTCATCACTAGCAACAATGAAGAAATCTGAGCTTTGTGTTCATCCCTCTATCCACCAGAGGCCATCTTATTCCCAATATTGAGCTTGAAAGCGCTTCTTAGATCGAGATGATCGTTTCTCCATAACTATTCTTCTCATTGATTTGTCTTCTGAAACCTCTCTCACAACAGCATACACTAATTCATTTGCAGAATCCAACCCTCAAATAAAGTTCATCTATCTTCCTCCTTCAGATTTCTCTCCTTCACAAGAGATTCATCAATCTATAGAAAAGTTTTTCACCGAGTTCATAGATTTTTACAAAGCTTGTGTCAAAGAAGCTATTGTCAACATGTAGTTTCCAGTTCTGACTCACGTTCGCTTGCTGGATTAGTTGTTGATTACTTTTGCACGTCAATGATAGATGTGGGGAATGAACTTGGTGTTCCTTCTTATTTGTTCTTCTCTTCTGGTGCAGCTTATCTTAGTCTCTTGCTGTACCTTCCGACTCGAAATGGTAGAGAATTTGAAGAGTTTGATGATGAGTTGGTGATCCCGGGTTATGTTAATCCAGTTCCAAGCAGTGGCCTGCCTCCAGTTTTGTTTAACAAATATGGAGGCTACACTACACTTATGAACCATGGAAGAAGACTCAAGGAGGCCAAAGGGATTATCGTCAACACATTTGAGCAGCTGGAATCTCATGCGGTTAAGTGTTTGATGAATGATACTGACTCTGTGCCACCAGTTTACATAGTTGGACCGGTGATTGATCTCGAGAGTCAGAGTGACAAGCTAGTTTTAGATGTGACGCGACGCACTGAGATCATGAAATGGCTTGATGATCAACCTGATTCATCAGTTGTTTTCTTGTGCTTTGGAAGCTGGGGGAGCTTTGGAGAAGAGCAAGTGAAAGAAATTGCTATTGGATTGGAGCAAAGTGGGGTGAGGTTCTTGTGGTCTTTACGGAAGCCACCATTAGAAGACAAATTTGAAGAGCCGAGTGATTACAAGATTGATCACCTCCATGAAATCTTGCCAAATGGGTTCTTGGAGAAAACAAAGGAGATTGGTTTGGTGTGTGGGTGGGCGCCACAAAAGGAGGTAGTGGCTCATAAATCAGTAGGAGGATTTGTGTCACATGGTGGGTGGAACTCAATATTAGAGAGCTTGTGGTTTGGTGTTCCAATTGTGACATGGCCTAAGTATGCTGAGCAGCAGCTTAAGGCATTCCAAATGGTGAAAGATTTGGGGATGGGTTTGGAGTTGAAATTGGATTACAAAAGCACTGGTGGAGAAGTAGTGTCAGGAGATGAGATAGCAGAAGCTATAAAATGTGTAATGCATGGTGCGAAAAAGGTGAGAAAAAGGGTGAAGGAGGTGAGTGAAAACAGCAGATTAGCAGTTATGGAAGGTGGATCTTCATTTAATTCATATAGAGGCTTGATTGATGACATAATAAGAAACAAAGCCATGAAAGAAGCTTAGTAATAACCACTTATTTTTGTATTAAAAGAAGTAATTTATCATTTAATTACTTTGAAGTTTAAAGAATAAGATGGCATACATTATGTATTATTTAATTTTCTTCACGTGCATTTTAGACACCAAATTAAGATTAATGAATCAGTGCTTGATAGTGGGTACATTGTGGCATTATTTACTAATTAAGCAAGTGTATATAGATCTAGGAATATGTAACATTTATCTTTATTTATTTATTTATTTTTATGAATTGGTTCCACGTGATTAATTAACTTTTATAACTCATCCATGTTGATCATGAAAAGATTTTAATAATTCACTAACAATTCATCAATAATAGAAAAAATTTCAATTATTTTAAAATTCTCATAGAAAACATTTGTTATCATATCATAGCTAAAGGATTGATGTATTAACTCTATTGTTATAATCAGCTAATAAACACAAACAAATCACCAGATCAACAAAACACAAAGATTCTCACAAGATTTACCGTGGTTCGATTTATCCAGATTGGATAAATCTACATCCACGTTGAGCTCTGGAAATGGAGAGCTCACGACACTACTATTAGAACAAGATTCACACCGTATAGACTCAAACCAGATTACACCCTATTGGATCTTATACAAGAATCAACCCGTAACTACACCCAAAGACACTCACCAGGAATCCTTAAGACACAAGAGTAAACAATCCTCTCAGATTGACTAACACTCACTAATAGTAATCAATCTACCCCAAGTTACAATGATTCTCAAAGAAGTGCAGAAAACCTAACGAAGAACAGACAACACAATTAGAAGAAAAAACCCCAAATCAGATCTCCGCGAATGAACTATTCACCCCTCTTTTATACCGTTGACCCTTTAACAAACCTCAGCTGTTGGATCTGGACAATTTTGATGGTCAGGATTTTCAACTCATTCGGCCTCAAAACTCTGCATTTCACTTAAGTACCAAAGCGATGTCGTTTTTCAGTCTTCACTTTAACATCTATAAAATCATATAAAACAATTAGAGTAATCCTAAATTTACACCACTTTTTTACATCATTTTTATTACATTATGATGTGACATATGTCACAACCACACATATTTTTAATTATTTAAATTTTTTAATATTATAATAGAATTTAGTGGTTGTGGTATATACCACATCATGATGTAATAAAAATGGTGTAAAAGAGTGGTGTAGCATTACTCAAACAATTATATTTTCTTGAATAGGACAAGTTTCAAAAATAAGCTATTCCCCGCAATATTTTAAAATCCTGCTTCCGTTTCGGAGCCGCAAGGGACGGCACTTTTATAATGAATATCGTTGTGCAAAAGGAATGCATTGAACTGCGAGCAACGCCATTAACGGTAACCTCTAACACTTTCTGATTCAACATTGTCTTACCACAAAACCTGAAGCAAAAAGATGAAAAAAGCTGAGCTAGTGTTGATCCCTTCACCGGGAATAAGCCATCTAGTTCCAACTATTGAGTTTGCAAAGCGGCTGTTAGATCGAGATGATCGATTCTCAATCACTGTTCTCGTCATCCCAAAGTCTCTTACTGGCTCTTCCGAATACACTCAGTCACTTCCAGCTTCCGATACTCGAATAAGGTTCATTAATCTTCCTGTTGTAGAGACGCCTTCACTGGAAAAATCTGAAGTTTCCAAGGAAAAACTTGTGGCGGATCACAGAGAGAGTTACAAACCTTATGTCAAAGAAGCTATCATCAAGAATGTGCTTTCCAATTCTGATTCAGTTCCACTTGCCGGGATGGTGTTTGACATGTTTTGTTCATCAATGGTGGATGTGGGAAAAGAACTCGGTGTTCCTTCTCATTTGTTCTTCACTTGTAACGCAGCTTGTCTCGCTCTCATGTTGTACCTTCCAGGCCGAGATGATGAAGTTAGGAGAGAGTTTGAAGATTTTGATTCTGCTTGTGTGATTCCTGGTTATGTTAATCAAGTTCCGAGTAAGGTTTGGCCTTTGTTTTTGTTCAACAAATATGGCGGTTATGAGTCATTTGTGAAGCATGGAAGAAGATTCAAGGAGACCAAAGGGATTATTGTCAACACTTATTCGGAGCTGGAGGCTGATGCGGTTAAGTGTTTGATGAATGATTTTGAAGATGGTGATGTGCCTCCTGTTTACACAGTTGGGCCGCTTATTGATATGAAGGGGGAGAGTGATAAAAGTACGCTTTGGCGATGATGATTCGGAAAGAGATGGGATCATGAAATGGCTTGAGGATCGGCCTATTCATCAGTTGTTTTCTTGTGCTTCGGAAGCCAGGGGAGCTTTGGTGAAGATCAAGTGAAACAAATTGCACTTGGGCTGGAGAAATGTGGGCACAGGTTCTTGTGGTCTTTACGGAAGCCACCGCAGAATGACAAAATTGGTTTGCCTAGTGATTATAAAGGTGATCATTTCCAGGAAGTTTTGCCGAATGGGTTCCTGGAGAGAACAAAGAAGATGGGAACGGTGTGTGGATGGGCGCCACAAAAGGCAGTCTTGGCTCATAAATCGGTAGGGGGATTTGTGTCACATTGTGGGTGGGATTCAATCCTGGAGAGTTTGTGGTTTGGTGTTCCGATTGTGACATGGCCTATGTATGCTGTGCAACAGATTAATGCATTCCTAATGGTGAAAGATTTGGGATTGGGTGTGGAGTTGAGATTGGATTATAGGAACACCAGTGGAGAAGTTGTGTTGGGAGATGAGATAGCAAGCGCTATAAAATGTGTGATGGAAAGTGATAATGAAGTGAGAAGAAGGTCAAAGAGGAGAATGAAAAGAGCAGATCAGCGGTGATGGAGGGTGGATCTTCATTTGCTGCATATGGAGAATTGATTGAGAATCTTCTGAGAAACATGTCATGTGCGGCTAATCCCAATTCCCAAACCTTAACATATTAAAATTTAAGTGCTTTTTCATTCTACATTACACTTGATTTCTTCTTCTTTTAAAACCTGCAGTCAGTCTTGTTGTATGATCTTTGTTGTACCATGTTCCAATAAATGAACTTAATGAACGGATGTAATGTATGTGATGTATCTAATACATATAAGTTATATAAATATTTATGACTATAGATTGGAACATACCGTCGCAGTCATTAGAGGATTCTTCTAGGCACGTGAGATTTTGTTCACGTATGTTGTTACTGTTAGAGTTGTCGATCACTTCAGCAAAAACAAGCCACGTAGATACATTCAGGGGTTTCGTTAAAGGATTTCTCTAAATAATTAATTCCTAATTGGGTTTGGGCTTAAGAAAATGGATCCTTGTAATATTAAGTTTTACTATTTTAAACCTAGTATATAAACTTATTTTTCTCTTGTATGTGAGCGATAGCGAATCATAAGACAAATTATATTCACGGTAAAGAGAGAAGTGAGACAGTATTTCAATAATATTGATTCTACTAGACGTAATATGTTAATTTGGTGAACCAAGACAAGTTACACATATTATTCTTTCTCTTTACTTGTGTGTGTTTACTGTTTTTTATTTCGTATTACTCTAGATTGTTTAAGTTTCTACATCCTTGAATATCAGTTTTCCCATAGTAATATCAAATGCTTAGACAAAGGCATATACAAACATAAAACTAAGAGTTCTTACTTAAAAAAAAAAAAAAAGAGGTTATCCTCTACAATTGCACTCACGAGAATGGGTAATAGTCCACAAGAATCTGAATTTTCAAGAATTTCCTGGCATGAATCTTATGATATTTTTGTTACCATCAGCTGTGAGGGGCGCCATTTGAAGCTGAAGCTGAAGCTGTTGATCATTCCCTTTGAAAGCATCATCTTCAAGTAAAGAAGAAGTGGTACCAACGTTGAATTCTTCTAGAGATGGAAAGTTTTCTAGGAAACTAAAATCTTTCATAATGTTAATATTCATTTCCTGGAGCTCTTGATCATCAATACCAAGATTAAGCCATTGACTCTGACTGCTCACATTTTCTTCACAATTAATTGTGTGGCAAGCTTTCTCCATCATCGTTTGCATATATTTTCTCTGCGCATCAATCCTCATTTGAAGGTGTTGTTGTACCTATTAACACAACAAAGAGGAGTTAGATACCTTTAACTGAGCTAATCAACAGGGACGAATCCAGAGATTAACTTCAGAAGAACAAGTTCAAAATAATATAATTATAATAAAACAAAAATAAAAATAAATGAGTTGAGTCAAATCTAGAAATATTAATATAAATACAAAGGGTTCAAAGCAAAAAACCAAATTAATTAAAGAAAAAAAATTGAGTGGGGGCACCAGGCCCCACTCATCACTACTTGGGTCTGTTCATGCTGATCCTCCTGAGATTACAGTAATACACACAATCTCCTTACACATAAGTTTTAGGTATTAAAATAAATTGTTGGAGAGTAATTTAGTAAATATTAAACCACTCGTGATAAGATATCGACGATTTAGTAACGGCAAAGAAACTTTTGTTATTTATGAAATTGTAAAAAGATTTTTCTTATTCAATAAAACTCGAAAAGGGTTGAGACATTAACCCAGTAAATAAATTTTAAACAGAAAATCCGAAAGCTCGATGGAAGAGAGGACCTCAAACCATTATAATAAACCATTAAACAACCTTAGCTTTGATAAAAAATTAGATCAAGAAAGAATCCTAAACGAAATATTATTCTTTTGTGTCAACTTCTAAATTAATTTACCTCTAAATCTTGATCTGATCTCCTTCGCTCTTCCATTTGCATTCTAAGTACTTCACTTGGGTGTATGTTCCTGCTAATAAAAAAATAATAATAAACTAATTAATAAATAAAAAAGAATCAGAATATTTAATAAAGATATACATGATATCTTACTATGAGCGTGCATAAAACGCAAGAAAACATTAATTTATGAAGAAGAATTAGATATTAATAATTTAATATCATTAACATAAATTTAATCTAATGATTTTAATAAATTCTATAAGAAATAATTATCTAATTATAAATTAAATAATCACTTACTCACTCAAGGTACAATTTGCTATCCCAGCTGAAGTAGCTGCAGAAATATTATTTCTTTGAAAGCCTCCTGTTTTAAAGAAAATAATATGTAATTATAATATTAAATATATAGATTTTCTCGTACCGTTGAAATTTAATTAAAAAATTTAAAGTTCGTAGCAAGAAATGAAGAACAATCACCTCTTTCAGTGTTCCTAGCTGTTGCTTGGTCAGTGAAATGATCCTTGTATTGTGATTGCTTCCCAAGCCTGAATTTCTATATATAATACAAGTTCAGAAATATAAAAATTGAAATTAATTAGTGAGGAGAATATCAATTACATTAATATATAGAAAAAAAATGAAGAAATTTAAATAAATAAATAAAACCTGAAGATGGCTCTTGAGATGGAAAAGAGTGAGACCTTTAACCCCCATAATTCTAAGGATGTTCTTTGGAGTTGCATCTATATAAAACATATAAATGAATAAAAAATAATACACAGAAATTAATTGGGAAAAGAGAAAAAGTGGTTAAATGGGAAGTACTTTCGGGTCCTCCAAGCTGAGTCACAGCATCGACAAATCGTTCATGGAGCTCGAGAGTCCATCTGAGTCGAGGCTTTGGATCAGTTGTGAGAACGAGACTGGAGGTGGAGGTGGAGGTGGAGTCTCCATGGAAGCTGCAAATTGGCTTATAACTATTCGCCATATTCTTCTTGCTTGGTGGCAGCATTATTCTCTTTCAGCTTTTGTATTTTTACAGCCAGCTTAGTTCAAACAACATAATTAAGCAAACACTATATATATAGTCGTATGTATCCGCACAAAATATCAAGTCATCTGCAACAGTAAATTTATATATATAGTATTCAAGATATCATATTAATGACGTCATCACCACATTTAAATATCAATAGATTCATTTCATTAGATCTAAATAATATTTTATAACTTAAATTCCATATTATATAAGCATAAACCAAAAAACTAATGTTAAGACATCCTAACTACTTAATTACGTATCAAGTAGAATATATATATATATATATTTTTTTTTTTTTTCAAGACGTCCTGATATGAATTTAGTCAAAATCATATATATGCACTATTGGATTCATTACATCAGAAAATGATATTTTATAACCTAGATAGTAGATCCAAAGATGTTTATGCATAGTTATAATAAATTTGTATCAAGATATCCTAACTAGAGAATTATTATTATTATATAATATAAAAAATATAAAAAAAAATTCCTTTTTAACATAAATATCTTTGTACTATGCCTAATTTATGCAATTTTTTGTAAGTCTAAGAACAAACCCAATCAAATGTTAAAAAATTAAATAAAATTTGCAAAAGCTTTTTTACTATTTAGTTAAAATTTTATTGGGTTTTAATGATACGAGAATGTGATTCACAACATATTAATCAATTCATATACAAAGTACATGGTTCCAATGATACATATAATTCATAAGTTCATTTATTATATAAAAAATAATAATAATAATAATAGATGTATATAAATTATGAATAGTTATTTAAAAAAATTACATATATAATGAATTAATAGAGGTTATTATTGGTAATTGGGACAGATTTTCTCCAATCTTCTTACCTTTTATAGGAGAATGTTTGTCTCTTCAATAGCCAAATTACCATTGACCATCATTTATGAAGTCTTTAAATCAATTGTTGTAGGTAATTACAAACACTTTATAAATTTACCTTAAATGTTCTAAATTTACGTATCCATCTGTGGGTAGTTCAGATGGTTAGAGTGAATTAGAGATAAGTGCATAGTCTGAGGTTCGATTTCTTATTTAAGCATACAATTAAGTGTGGGGTCTTGGTTATGGATCATTGCACTAATCTCTTCCTAAGATTAGTTGAAGTGCGCGTAAATATATATTAGAGATTGTTAACAAGATTCACCTTTATCATTAGTAATACCTAAGAGGGTTTATGACTACTAACCCTTTTTACATACCAAACAAATACATTACTTTTCAAACCCATAATTTAATTTTCACTATAAATATTATTGCACGTGTTAATCAAATGAAGCATGTGATTCTATTTATTAGGAGATATCATATATCTCACAAGTATTTTGGCCATCAAGATTATAAGGTTTGGTATCATTAAATTGTAAAGAAAGAAAGAAAAAAGGGGGGATTTACTGGTAAAATAAAATAATAATTATTATAATAAAATACTAATTAAGCATAAAATAGAAAGAAAAAAAGAAGACGCATGTTTGGTTGTGCAAGAGAATAATTCCATACTTCCCTTTCTTATCTTTGAGAATTAAACAAAAAAAAAAAAAAATTCTTTCCCGATTACTATTTTACTTCAAAGTTTTATATCATATCCTTTATATATTTACACAATAAAATTTTGATATATATATTATTCTAAAAATAAATTAATTATACTAACGATTAGATCAATGAAAAAGAAAATACATACATATATTAAATAATTTTATTTTAAATATTTAGTGTGTGAACAAATTTTTTCAGATTAATTGTCTTTAGATTATACAAAAAGGTTATAAACGTGATAATTGAATATTGGTGGTGCCAAAGAGATAGACATTGATTGCCTTTAAGAATCTATTTTGTTTGGTCTAAAGTTATTTTAGCTTAGTTTCTAAGCATCATGTTTGGAGTTCTTTTCGGCCCAACATTTCTCTTTTTCATACATTCAAAATTTTAACGGTACCCTTCAAGTATGCACATGGTACAACTGTTTATCTTACGAACGGTAATGTCACATCTATCGCAATTGTTGAATGGATAAATCTATCCTTACAAAGAAGTTTACAAAGTAGCTTACAAAGTGAAGGAAAAAACAAAAGAAAAACGGAAAAAGAGAAAGAGAGAGAGAGAGAAATGATGAAGATGAAGGGTGGAGATTAACTTTGTATGTCTACTTTGTAGACTTCTTTGTAAGAATAGCAATTCCCTTGTTGAATTATAATCTAAAGGTTCTTGTAGAGGGTAATGTTATCCCTCGACATTACATGTTGAGAGTAAATCACATAAGATACACTTTAGGGATTGTTTGATAAAACCCGGGTTGGATTAGTAGGATGGTTTCAAAGTTGAGGATTTCACTTTTGACTTCAACTTAGTGAGCTTGAAGAGAAGGTGTAGATCAAAAATCCAAATTTGTTCGACCCTCGTTTTTAAGTATTTAGTATTTTCTCTCTAATGAATAATTGTATATTTATGTAATAATAATTGAGACGGGATGATTTATACATCATATTTACTTGTATAGTATGATTATAATAAGCCCATATATATTATGGGCTCATGAGGCCCAAATATTTCGTCCCACAAAAAAATTAAATTTTGTACTATTACATTGAACATAATAAATGTAATTGCCAAAAAAAAAAAAAAAAAGTTAACTTATATAATCACTAATTTATCCTCGTTTCTTATTAAATGTAACTACAATTAACAAAGTGTTCGTAATCGAATAAAATTACTATTTAGTGCACCAAATTGAACAAATTCTATTTTAGTGGCCCTAAACCCTAAACCTTGATTAAGACCAAGTAACCAGTAACGTTACCGAAGACCGTCATAGTATACCTCTACACTTGAATTCACATAATGAAGAGTAAAAAGTTGGCATGCGTACACGCTTACAAGATAAACACGTGTGGACCACTTGGGATTGTTGAGCCGACAAATAATAATAAATTTTGTTTGCTCTATCTTTATTCACACATTTCACGAAATTCATTAAATGATTTACTAAAAATCATGTAACTCTTATTAATTTTATGGCTTTTGCTTCCTCATATTATTATTTTAATTATTAAATTACCGAAATAATTAACTTAAATCATAATTTAAATTTTATTCCAGAAATAATGATTATATATATATAAAAGAAATACTATCGTTCAATGATGATATTATGAGTTTAGTGTTTAATATTACTAATTATATATTTTATATTACTAGTTTCATGTTAACTATTATAATTTTAACATTATATTTCGATATGAATGTATTAAGGAAAAATCTTAGAAATTAACAAAAATAAAATTTATTATCAAACTAGGGCACACGTCAATAAACAAGAATAAACAAAAGGTTTCTAGAGATTACTAAGTACACACCAACTCACCACACTATAATAATGGCCAAATAATGCCTCGACTTTTTAATTTATAATCTATATTTTTTTTCACCCCCTTTAAATACAAATTCAACCACTTTTAGTAATAAATACAAAACAAAACAAAAAAATTAAAAAAAAAAAAAAATGTTACCACTCATAAGAATATTCCTATAACGTATAAGATATTTATGACTTAATCTATTGAGTTGTGAGCCTTAAACGCTGAACATTGTGACGTTGGTCTCGAGATTTGTCCACCGGCACTTGCAGGGCATGACATCATCCCGATTGAGGGCACCATACAGTTATACGTTAAACATAATGACACCGTATTAGGTAACACTAATCCGGGTTTTGAAGGAAACTTTGACAAGTAATTATGTTGTAAGTATAATGTTTTGGTTGTTCCGTCTAACACACTTTGAATGTACTCTTGTGGTACGGCTCCAATCAGACGGTTATTATTCAAGAACAAGCTCTCGGCACCTGCTAAGATGGGTGATAACTCCCCTGTCAAGAAGTTGTGGCTAAGATCGACGATCGATCCCTCACCATATGATCGTGATGATGTGAGGCCGACGAACCTTGATGGGAGCCCACCGGATAAATTGTTCCGTTGTAAGAACATTGAAGACAAAGAAGGATTGAATAGTTGGGCCGGGATGGGCCCATTGAATTTGTTCATGCTTAAGTCGAGGTACACTAACTCTGAGAGTGATTGTAGGCCGTTGAGTGGGCCCGTCAAAGAATTGTCAGATAGCGACACATAGCGCAACGTTAACGGCAGGGATCTTAACGGTCCGGTGAGCCTATTCTTCTTCAAATCCAAATGCAGCAACTGAGTCGACACGCCGGGTAACTCACCCGACAACGAATTCGACGCCAAAATGAGAACTTTCAGCTCTGGAAGGCTCGTCAAACTTGGCGGGATTTCCCCGGTGAGCTGGTTGAAGCTCAGGTCGAGTGTGTGCAAGCTCTTGAGAGATCTAAACGAAGTGGGTATCGTCCCCGTTAAGCGATTGTTCGTCAAGGAAATGACACGGAGGTCTGAGAGTTGACCGAGTTGGGGAGGGATGGGGCCGGTGACGAGGCCGGGGAAGAGAATGAGCTGGGTTAAGGAGGTTAAGTTGGAGATGGAGGGGGACAGGGAGCCGGCGAGTCCAGGTGAGTCCGTAAAGCCGGTTCCGAGACTGAGAGTGGTGACTCGAGAGAGGGAACAGGTGACGCCGGCGAAGGAGGAGCAGGGATCGGGCGAGGTGAAGTCCCAGGAGGAGAAGAAGTCGGAGCGGGGAATGTCAGTGAGAGTGGATTTGATATCAGCAAGAGCCGCGAGATCGACGGGGCTGAGTTTTTGTTGCAGAGATGGAAGAATGGCAATGTGAAGAAGGAGGAGAGACAGAAGAGAGAGTTGGGGAGACATTGGAAGGTAACTTTGGGAGGCGAGTTGAGTTTGAGAGGTGAGAGAGAAGGTGGTGGATTTTAAGAGTTTCAGGAGAGAAGAGAGATTATTGGGGGCCAATGAGAAATTGACACGTGACATAGGTTGATATGAGTCAACAAATGTCAAATATAGATTTAGTTTAAGGTTTTGAGTTAGATTCCTAAAATGGTACAACCTTAGGTTTGAGTTTGTAATAATCAAACTTGAGTTTAGGGTTACGTTACCTCACTTATCTATATTTTCTAATCATCTCTTTACATGGATCTTATTATTTTAAGGATATTCAATGATACATGTTACAAGTTTTGTCCAGATTTTAGTTTCTAATTTAAATTCACAACGTGAAATTAAAGAATTTCTGAATACATTATAAATAATATTAACTTAGTAACTAAATACTTCTTTTATGTCTATATGGTTGTCTTCGCATATATCATTAACGTGTAACCCAACATTTTTTTAGGGTATGATCACTAATCGGTAAAATATATGTTTGATTCCATGCATTTTATGTATAAGAGCATACATTAAGACAACTCAAATTTGGGGTGAATTGTCTTATTTTGTTTAAAATAAAAAGAAAAAAAAATAACGTTGATTATTTCATACATTTTATTTATAGAAAGCAGAGTTGTCTTAAGAACATTTGTAACTTTAGACAAGACTCAAAAGTTACTTTGTGAGCCTTCTAAAAATATAAGTATATATTAAAAAAATTATTTTAAATTTATTATTCTTGTCTTTTTAGATGCAAAATCATTAATGAAATTTTTGTATTCAAGTTTAAAAACCAAATCTTTTTCAATTGATAATATAGTCAAATTACCTAATCTTTCTTGTGACATTATTGAACGCAAATAGGATTTTATTAACTTTAATTTTGAAAAACTTTTTTCAGTAACATGAATAGTTAATAGTATTCTATAAGCTATCCTTGCATTTAAAAAAAAAAAATTAACATTTTTTTTTTAAAAAATCTAGTATCTCAAGTGGTGTTTTAATTTCCACGTTTGTAATTTCTTTTAATTCTGAATATAAATCTAAATTATCAATATTAGAGAGCATGTCATGTTTTAAAAGGTTTTCAAGATTTAAACAATTTTTCTTTAAATTATCATCATCAAACAAATTTAACTTTTTCTATATTATAAAGGAGACCGAAATTATCGCGGTATATTTCAAATTGTTCAAACATACTTTGAAGTGAGTAAATGACATGATCAACTAAATATGTGAAATAATTAATTCTAAAATATTTTTTAGCAGACAATTTCGTCTCTTCGTTTTCATTCTCATCAAATTGTTTTTTTTTTTCTCTTTATTATACGTTTTTCATGAAATTTTGATTTCATATCCCTCTGCTCTGTAATCTCTTTAGCATAAATCATAGAAGATGTTAACTCATTCTCTCTAAATTTTTCAAAAAATGAAATAAGACATTTCAACTGATTTATTGTAACAAAAATGTCTATATTTTTATATTACAAATATTTATTAATCATATTAACAATAAATAACATTTTATATCAAATAATAAATATGGGCCTTTCATTGTTAAAAGAAAGATAACAAAATTATATTTTGCAATGTTGATATAAATGTGTTTTTTATGGGTAAGTGATCGTAACGTGTGTTCTTTAAGATACAGATTAAGGCAACTCTTTTATTGATGTCATCGAATATCCCTTATTATGAACCATTGCCGTTGTTTCAGTTGGGTCAGAGCCATGGCGGAGGCAATAATTTGGGTTCAACATGCGAACGTGGCCACAACGTTGCGTCAGAAGCACTTTTGGACACAAAAATATGAAGCACAAAATTGGCGTGGGGCTGAGTGTACTGTCAACGGTGGGACTGTGAAAGTGATGCTATGGAAATGCACTTTTAAAAAAAAAAATCAAAACGGTTGCTTTTACGCAAGTGAAAAATTAATGGCTGGTAATGTGGTGTGGGCTGGCTCACCGGCTTCTCTATGGTATTATTTCTGTTTGTCCCATCAGTTTCAATTAACTGACTTTTAACAACACCACACTGCAGCAACAATGAAGCCCGGACCACCCAGGTTCTGGATGTTAATTAAACTTAATAATATATTATAAATAAATTTATATAAATAATATTTGATATAAGTTATATAAAAATATGAGTATTTTTTTTAATGCTCTATATAATTAATATATTTATGATTGTGTTTGACGAGTAAAACAAAACTATCAAAATTTACTAATGAACAAGTTGTTAAGCTAACACAAATACAACACTTTCAAATTAAATTATAATAAAGTTTCTATTAATAAAATATTCAATGATTTATCTAGCTTTTATATAAAATATATAACTTTTGTTGTAATTTCGCTTTTATGTTTCGATTCCTTGTAACTTTAACTTGTAAGCTACCCTTATATTTATATATATATATATATTATATATATATAAGTATTGAAACACAAAACAATTGATAATAATTTAATTTGACAAACAAATTTTAGAAATAATATTTATTTTATAAAATATATGAAAAAATATACAAACTTTCTTCATTTTGTTCTTTGTACAATTAAATAATATATAAAATTCATTATATAATTTATTAAATGCATTTGTGAGATTTAAAAAAAAAAAAAACTATGAATTTAATTTACTATATTTGATGAATTTAAAAATTATATATATATAATTTTTCGAAGTCAAGTTGACCCCCCTCCCTCCGCCCCTAAGGTACCTATGAGGAAAATTGAACCTCGATCTTACATAGACAAACTACAAGCATGAATCACAATACTACCATTTTTTTTTTTAGAATCAAATATTCGAAACTGGGGTTCCCATCGAACCTTGTAATCTTATCTACCTATGAAGAGACTCGAACATCAAACCTTCACGCCTGATCATTAGACTAATCCCTTATGGGTGATTCACGACAAGTGTTTATGTTATATAACCATATAATTATGTTATATTATGAGGTTAGGTTGTATATGAACTATCTGGTTACAGTAGAAACAATCTTTGAGCTATGGTTCAAGGATCCACATAAAAGGTAATGTTACCTTGATACTTTAAACAATCAGTTTGTCTTAATCCAATGAAAAGATATTAAGAGTATCCATTAAAATTTACCATTAGATTAAAAAATTGAACCAATGGAATCTATTAATACATAACGAACCCAACTTCAAAAGAGATTCCTGAAATTGACCCAACTAATTATAATCAATAATATTTACTTTTAACAACATGGAGTAAACTAAAATCTCAGCTCTCAGGTGGAACTAGAGACAATGGTCTAAAATCCCAGAAGCATACAAGTTTAAAATATATGATTCTCTTAGATTTTAAAATGAGAGTGCACATGGGAACATTGTGGGCATATTTGAAATGAATTGAAGATGTGGAACATTCATATAATAATAACTAAAGTTGCTTATAATATAAGTTAAAATGCTACTTCTGGATCTACACAGTATTAAAATGTAGATTTTGTGAAGTTACAGTAGAAAACATTATGCTCTCTTGTACTCAAACTCATCATATTCATGTTCAGGTTCATGGTCACTTTTTGTTTGCTTGTGTTTAGTCTTTTATGGGATGAATATGTTTGCTTGTTCATCAATGTCACCATTGTCCCACATTTTCACTTCACATTTGAATTTTAAAATAGCTCTCTATGATTGAATCTCAATCACATGATTGTGTTTTCAGCTATTATCAACACTATGATGGTATATTTTCAATAATTATCATATCACATCAGTTTATAAACAAAAACAAGAGTTCAATGAAAAATCTATGTAATATACCCATAAGATATAGGGTGATCTTCCTAGGAAGTTAAGCAATTGAAAATTCTCAGGTGCAGATCAAAGGCCAATAGTTGTTGGTTGACTTTCATCTGCACGTTAGAAATATCAGTTCAGTGACTCCTAAACACCTTCAACTATGCATCATAAACATGATACATGACAAACCTAAATTTTGTTAACTAGAGCACAGCAAGAAAAGAACTTGAACACGTGTATTTACCCCACAACACGCGTCATACTTTTCTCGAACACGTGTATTGACCCCACAACACGTCATCCAAATACTCTAGATTGCAGCTTCATCAATATGTAACCTTTATAAACATGCCTCTAATATGGAGAAAATTACACTTCCATGATATAATGAAACCAAGAATTCATGAAATTGAAGGTTGCATGTACTTGCAAAGCACGAAAACAATAATAAAAAGGAAGATGAAGATAAACTGCATCCATAATCACTAAACACCTGACAGTATTAATCATTCCAATCATCAAACACATTGTTCGGGAAGTTCATTTTCCGATTAAGCATAAAGTAATACAAAGATAGTCCAAACTTCTCTGAAACTTAAGCTACAATTAAGCATAGAAGAACTTAACTTAAGAAGATTCAGCAGGAGGTTGGGTCACTCCAAACTTCACCAACTTCTTACTCAGGGACTCAGGTGAGCAGACTTGGTATTTCACATTGCCTGAAGGTGTAAGGTAAACCTCAGCCAATTCAAGCTTATCCGAAGTAAGACTGGTGCTGTCCATGGTTTTGCTGAGCACCTTCAGGGCGAGTTGGACCGCTTCTTCCCTTGTGATATCATCCTTATAGTCCTGTTTAAGGATTGATTGTGCAGCCTGGTTGTTTGCACCAATTGAAGCAGCTTTCCAACCACCATAGTTTCCACTAGGGTCGCTCATGTACAGCTGAAAGCCATAATTTTTATCCCATCCTGCAAAAAGGAATGAAACACCAAAGGGGCGGAGACCGCCAAACTGTGTGTAACCTTGCTTGGTATCGCAAAGAGATTGAACTAGCTGCTCTACAGGCATTGGCTCTTGGTATGCATATGTATAGCGTTGGGCTTGGACCCTTGCAGTGTTTATTAGAATGTTGGCATCAGACATTATTCCAGCAACAGCACAAGCAACATGGTCATCAATCTTGTACATCTTCTCGGTGGAAGTTGAGGTTTGCAGGAGCTTGGAAGTAACCTTCTTCTCACCAACTAGGACAACTCCATCTTTTGATAATATGCCGATCGCACTACCGGCATTTCCAATGGCCTCCATTGCATACTCAACCTGATAGAGACGGCCTTCAGGGGAAAAAATTGTGGTACGGCTATCATATCTACGAGACATTTTTGGTAATGACTGGAAGAATAAGAACAAACAAAAACAATCAGATTAGACAAATTGAAAAAAAAACAATGAGAATAGAAAACTGCAGCCATGTATTCACCATCAAAAAGAAAATTTGCATTTAAGTAGTTAATGACTAGAACAACTCAAGATAAGCTTGAAAGATTATATATTAATAGAAGATATAAAAGAAGCACAAATCAAAGCAGAAACACAAGCAAGTCCTGGAGAATTTAATAGCCAAATATGATAGAAGTACGATTCTGGAAACAGAAGAATTATTAAGGAATGAAAATGGACTAAGATAACAAAAATATCAATGATAATGATAGGAGGCAAAAAACAAGAGAATGAACCACAACTATGTATAATAGTTCTCCTTGATTTCTGTTTAAAGAAAACAGAAACCATGCCTCCAAACCATACTTAATTCACTTTCAGCCTTGTTTTCCTTGCAACCAAGACAATCATTTTGATTTAAAACCAATCAAGCATGTTTTCCCACGGGGTAACCACTTTCCAAGAAAACGTTGCATTGCATCAAGGTCTTGATTAGGCAAGTACTCTTTTTGATATCAAGACCAAGATCAATGGCCTTTCTTGCTACCCATCTAAGGGATTTTGTTTCTCATGTTTGCCTTCTGATACGAAGCTCAAGAAAATATATTAAAACTACAAGAAGAATTACACGAACATGGTGAAACAGTTGTCCACAAAGAGAATATCTCACATTTTGCATTGTCCACTTAAACTAATAAAATCAACATACATAACTGCAAGTTCTTTCTTTTATCTCCTAGACCCTAAACTTGAGTCCCTCGAGTTCAAAATTGACAACCACTAAAACCTACAGTTTTCCGGAAGCAGAAAATTCATGGCTTCTAGCCAAGTAGTTGACCCCGTGGAACCGAAATCCAGACCTTGTGGGAACAAATCATAGGCTTGACCATTGCAGCAACTCCTCATAGTTACTTCAATTTCAGTATATAATTGAAACATATAACAAGTTGATATCCCAAGGGCGGGCATCAATTCAATCCTCGGAATCATCAAAGCTAACATTAATCTCAATCAGAAATTATATTAATTCTCTTCTCAGAACTTTGATCATAACTCTTACTGTGCTTCTTCAAAACAATTCATAACACAGAAAATTACCCACCAAAAATTGAATCAAACAACGAAATCTAAGCCATGCCCAGAAAAAACTATTCAAGTCTCAGCTAAAGGTAAACACAGAACCCTAAATTCGACACAAAGACAACCAAAAAACAAACAGTAATGACACTCAAAACCCACATAAAAATTCAATCTTTCGAATAAAACAAAAACAAAAATCAGAAAAGACAGGATCTTTACCTGTAACAACAACTGTAACGCTTTCTCTTCCCGTTAAATGTTGATGCTCTTCCGGAGTTAAGCTTTTCCCGAGTTCTATTATAACTTTATAAGTTCTGTTTTCGACTGACTTCTTTCTCAAGAAAATCTTTTGTTTTTGTTTATTTTCCCGACAAAATTCAACTTAATGGGCCGAGCCTTTTCGGATTTTGGGCTATATTTCCAGCTAGACTTTGGATAGCAAAAAAATCTTAGGGCCCAAAGTAACTGGTGATTATCAAATTAATTTTTTTGGGTTAAATTAAAATACAATTAAAAAATAATACGTTTGATACATTATTTAAAAATTAATAAATAATCCTTCCTGGCACTGGGCAGGCATAGGGCTGTTAACGAGCTGAGTTTTTAGCTTAACGAGCTCGGAAAAAAAAAAAAAAATCGAGCTGAGTCCAAGTGAGCCAAGCCTTTAATTTTCTTACTCGACTCGACTTGTAAAGAGAGAAAAAAATTCGAGTCTAGCTCACGAGCTAGCTTAACAAGCCGAGTTACGGTCGGCTCGCGAGCTAGTAAAAAGCATACAAATTTTAAAAAAAAAATTGGTATAGATTTTCTCTTTCTCATTTAGTAGTCTTTCTTTTCTCTCTCTCATTTATTACTCTTTCTCTTTCACATTGATTTGCTTTCTTCTTTTCTCTCTCACTAGACTCCAATGCTCACGACTCTCTTCTTCTTTTTACCCTTTCTTTCTTTCTGCTCACGATTCTCTCTTCTTCTTTTTTCCCTTCGTTTTTGCTCACGATTCTTTCTTTCTTCCTGTTTCCCTTGTGAGCCAGTAAAAAGCATACAAAGTTTCTATTTCTTTCCTTCTTTCTCCTTTTTTTTTCCTATTTTCTCTTTCTTTCTTTCATTCTTTATCCTTGTTCCCCTGCACTCTCCACCAACTCTGATTTCTTTCCTTCTTTCTCCTTGTTTCCCTACACTCTCTACCAAATCTGACGCCCATAACTTGCCTAAAATGGTTTGGTTTGGTTTTGTTTTAGGGAAAAGGATTTTAGTTGCGTTTTTAGGGATTTTAACATTGGAGTGTTCTTTATCATTTTTGCAAACTTTTTGTTTTTAAAATTTTAGTTTAATCCCCTACACTTAATAAAACTCCTAAAACGCCTTCAATAATTCTAGCCTGGCTCGACTCGGCCTAACGAGTCGAGTTGAGTCGAGGCAGGCTCGAACTCGGCTCGTACTCTCTCACGAATCAAGCCGAGTCGGTTTGATTCCAGGCGAGGCGAGCCGTTAACGAGCTGAGCCGAGTTGGCTCGTGAGCGGCTTGTCTCGTTTAACAGCCCTAAGCAGGCATCAGCCCCCATATATGGTCTTATGACTTTGCGAAGACCTGTGTTTTTTATAAACACTCGTCTCAGACTCTCAATCTAGTCATTACAACTCCCTTAGCGAGGAGACACCTTTTCTCTCAAAGTTACGGGGCTCTTTTGTCGAGTTCCTTTTAATTTTCATATTTTGCACTAACTTTTGAGATTGTTATATGTCTGTGTAAAACTTTGACAATCATTGATCGTTTCATGAGTATCAATATATCTAAAGGTTATTATATTCGACTTCTTGAAAATTATAGGAAAATGTTCAAAATAACTTTACATGTATTTTGCATAACTCTTATGTGGTCAAAAACCATTATTTTTCACTTCTCAAAAATTGTAGAAAAATGTCCATATTCTACCTCAACATTTACTAGAGGTAACAGTAGTTCATGATTAATAGATACATAAAAATGAATATACTAACAATTAGATCTTAACCATAAATATGTATATACGTCGTGAAGTCCTTTAAACTCAAAAGAGTTCATATAAGAAAAATATTTCAAATATGTTTCTCCAAATAAAATTTTTGTTACTTAAAATATTCCTTATTTCCTCAATTTATTTATCAAGCTTTAATTGTCGAGCTCGATAGATAATGATCGGCTCGTGTTCGACCTCGATTACAACCGAGTCAAAATCAAGCTCAAGCTTGAGTTCATACTCAAGCTTAGCTCGGTCGTAATCGAATTAAAATCAAGTTCAAACTCGATTTTTAATTATTATAAATAAAATATTAATATAAAATTAAAATATTATACAATATGTCGAGCTCGAGTTAACTCACTAATTGTTGAAGTCGTGTATTATTAGGCTCGAACTCAACTCGACTCGACACACAAGCTCCTTGAGCTCAAGAGCTACCTCAGCTCGTTTGTAGGCCTAATCACATCTTTTGGTGCAACAAATTATTTTTTACCTTTGGACCAAATTTAGCATTGGGTAGTAAAAATTGTAATATGCATACTAGAAGTGATTCTAGTTATTAAAATCTCCTTTAGTAGAGTTATTACACAAAGTGTTACTATTGACAACCCACCTTGACTCGTTTTTAAATTTTGCATGTCCAGCATTATTGTATTTTTTTTTTTCCATGATATTTATATTAAAACATTTTGTAAGGATACATAAGTAAGGTGTATCATATTTTATAATTAATTATTTATCTTATTGCTTGGCAAGTATGTTGTCCAAATATGGGCGGAACTAGTTTGGGCCTTTATCTTTATCAGCCGAAAGTTTTGATTTTTCTTGTTGGTCTTGCTTTGCAGCTCAACAATTATTTTCTCCCTCAAACACATAATTTTTTGACTTATGAGGGTCATTTTTAATATAAGATTATTATACAAATGGAATCTATTGACTCATAAAAAATTTATAAGACTTATTATTTGTCACTACATATGAAATTTCTTCCGAAAAAGATTCTATTACTATATTTCATTTTTTCGAAAGGAATCTACCATATGAATTATCGAACACCAAAAGAACAAAACATAACTTAGAAAATAATACAATGTAAAGTTTATAGGTCTCTAGACCTACTCTTTTACTCAGTGTTACTCGAAAAAGAGATAAGATCCAAAAGTGTTTATATATATATTGCTTGTAGCAATTTTGTGAAAGGTCTAGTCCCATTTACCTGTTTTATACTGAAAACTATTTTGGATTGTTCCACAATGAATTATACCAATCAAATTGATATGTCATGTCACTTTTTCTTGTATTGTTTGGTTGCGATTTTTTTTTTTTTTATAATTGAGGTTTACGAGCCAACTTATCCTTAGGGGAGACTATTTCACATCAAGCCACCGTTGCAGCCTTCTATGTAAATCATGGACAAAAATACAATCTTTATACCTAACTAAGAATCGAACATAAGACAGTAAGTTAGACTTTTTACAGCTCCCTTGGTTCACCTTTACCATTGGGCTACCCATGGGTGGGTTTCAAAATACTTTTTCTAATGTAAATATTTAGATTTATATAATACGAATTGTAATTTGTCAAGATTAATTTCTCATTAAATATAAAAAACCTAATTAAATTTTTGGTAAAAAGCTCATTAATTCCTTTCAGGAACCCATATTGTAATAGTAATTTGTGAATTATAAGATGTCATTTCTTGCAAATGCAATCAATCAATTACCTTTCTCCCTCGGCATAATCAATTAATTGATTTCGGATCTAATGCCCATCGAATCTCTTAAAGATTTATTAGCTGGTATTAACTAATTTTCTTGTACATGTCAAAATTTATCAAAATTTTGGCTTTTAATGATAAATACTTGAGGATGTGAACTTGAAAATCAGTTCAAATGTCCATGGAATCTCTTAAAGATTTATTAGTCGGTATTAAAAAAATTTCTTGCACATATCAAAATTTATCAAAGAAAATTCTTTTAACAAAATAATTGAGAATGTGAAGTTGCAAATCGGTTCAAATGTCCAGCGAATCTCTTAAAAATTTATTAGTCGGTAATAATCAATTTTCTTGCATATATCAAAATTTATCGAAATTTTTTCTTTTAACAATAAATAATTGAGGATGTGAAGTTGAAAACCGGTTCAAATGTCCATCGAAGTTCTTAAAGATTTATTAGTTGGTATTAACGAATTTTCTTGCACGTATCAAAATTTATTGAAATTTTTTCTTTTAACAAAAAATAATCGAGGATCTGAAATTGAAGAAAAAATAATAATAAAGAGCTAGAGAGAAAGAAGGATATAACTTTGAACTCGTACACAGAACAATTTAATTAGATGATCACAATCAACCAACATTTATTCCCAAAGCATATAATAAACTTAGCATTCTTGATATGCAATGAGATTGATTATGAAACAAAACACATTGAACTCTTCTTCAACCTCTCTCTCACTCATGATATTTGATGATCATTCTTCCATGAAAACTTGCTTTCACAAAGCAATCATCAGTATCTTCATCTGTCCTACTTGCATAAAACTTATATATTACCAAAAAATCCTTAAGCAGGACATTGAAATCCAGAAGGTGGGTTCTTGCCACAGTCGACAAGAACTTTAAGAGCAATGGGCAAAATGATATTGATGTTGAGAAGCTTAGCCTTGATGGTGGTGCAAAGACACACGGCAGCGTCCAAGTCCACCAGCCCTTGCAGCACCGGGCAGCAGGAGTCCTTGGCACTACTGCCGACGCCAATGTGCACGAGACCACCTAGCACATCCACACATGCGCCAAGCTTTAGAGTATCAATGGGACAAGTCTCTTGCTTTGGTGGCGAAGGTGGTGGACATGGCGTTTCACCTGGCGGAGGCTTGGGAACGTACGGGGGCGGTGTCACGACCGGTGGCTTGGGAACGTACGGGGGCGGTGTCACNAAACAAAACACATTGAACTCTTCTTCAACCTCTCTCTCACTCGTGTTATTTGATGATCATTCTTCCATGAAAACTTACTTTCACAAAGCAATCATCTGTATCTTCATCTGTACTACTTGCATGAAACTTACATATATATTACCGAAAAATCCTTAAGTAGGACATTGAAATCCAGAAGGTGGGTTCTTGCCACAGTCGACAAGAACTTTAAGAGCAATGGGCAAAATGATATTGATGTTGAGAAGCTTAGCCTTGATGGTGGTGCAAAGACACACGGCGGCGTCCAAGTCCACCAGCCCTTGCAGCACCGGGCAGCAGGAGTCCTTGGCACTACTGCCGACGCCAATTTTTACGAGACCACCTAGCACATCCACACATGCGCCAAGCCTTAGAGTATCAATGGGACAAGTCGCTTGCTTTGGTGGCGAAGGTGGTGGGGTTTCACCTGGCGGAGGCTTGGGAACGTACGGGGGCGTTGGCTTGGGAACATAGGGTGGTTTAGGGTGGTAAGGGGGCTTGACATGCGGTGGTTTGGGGTGGAAGGGAGGCTTAACATGCGGTGGATATGGAGCGGGGCATTTAGGAGCAGGAGATGGCTTTCGGCACCCAGGACAAGCGAAAGAACTGAGCAAACCGCACAGGTTTACAAGCAAAATAAGATAAAACCCAAACCCCAACTTCCCCATGGTAAAGAGTTTACAAGTATGCAATATCACACCATGCAATCGCCTTCTTATAAAGACAAAAAGTTTACCATCTACAAAGACTTTTAACTTTCAATTCTTTTCAAATTTATAAATCCTGTAAATATATTTCTTATTGGAATCCAGAATGTCCAACCAGTTTAATTAACTTGTTGACTTTTTTATTTTTTTTATTTTTTATAATTAGAATGTTCGAACCAATTTAAACGCACTAAAGTTAACGATTGGTTAACCATTCCTATTAGTAATAACCATCGGGTAATCCTCCGTTAATCATTTCTATTAGCAATCGAAAGAAATTAAACTCAGAAACTCTTCAATACTATACCTAATAATCCTTATTCGATCATAGAGGTTGGTTAGATTTATTTTAGACTCTACCGAGAGGGGAGAGCCTCAAATTTTAAATCTATTCTTCTCAAATTTATAAATTCTGTGCGTAAATTTTTTATTTGGATTGCGAGTATTAAAGTAATTTGTCGGTAATCAGGATTCATTGACTTAAGAGCCTCAAATCACAAAAATATCCGTAGATTTCATTATTTAATCTTAAAGATAATGCAAATAGACAAAATAAAAAGAAGAGAAATTATGGAGTTTGATTGAATATATTTTCTANCTTTAATTTTTTTTTCCTTTAAATTTGAACGCTTGTTTAAAATGTTAGGAATATATATTAGCATACTGCTATATAATGATTTTTTTTTTTGTGAAATCCTCGTGTCTTCCTATACCGAAGGCAATAACCGATTTAGAAATTTTTATTAAGATAGACTAAAATAAAAATTAATTAAACATTAATACTTTTTTGTATATATTAATATTTTAAAAAAAAATGGAGGGTATATATTAGTATTTTTTTTTTAAAAAATTGAGTGTGGGTCATGACTCACCCTCAACTAATGCTGGATCCACCCTTGCCCAAAGGTATGAGACTAATACCAATCTTGATTGGGACTTGGATAAGTACCTCTTACCACAAGGTATTTCCAGTGTCTACAAAGAGAATCTCTCTATAGTCTATATATAGTAATTCTCTAGTTGAATATCCTATTATGAATTTTATCATCGCCATGTTTAGACTGAAACATCCAAAGACAAATCTCATGTGATTTTAAAGCTGTTGATATTAATCCAGTAATTGATAAATTTTTTGGGTGAGATGAATGATATTGACTGAAAATGATATGAGAAAAAAAACACAAGATAAAAAAACACAAACAGTTGCAGGCTCAAATCTTTTTGGCACGAGAATTTCATAGCCATCCAACAGCTGTCTTGTCTTCTCAACTTGGATCAAGATCTTTACGCTCATAAATTTCTTGAAAAAGAAATGTATAGCAACACGACATTTTAACACTGACCCATCAATTTAATTTTCCGCTATGGACAAAATAAAATAAAATAAAAGATAATATTTTTTAGACAATTTTTTTGACGTAGCTAGATACAGTCAATTAATAGCCTGGAAAAAATTGTCAGTGTACTTTGTCTATATCCCCCTGTTCATTATTCTTTTATGTGCAATGGACCCTCCATTGATGAAAGGCACCGACTTTTGTGGTAGAGAAATTTACTTAAAATTCAGATTTAAAATCTAGATATAACAATCATATATTTGAGATAATTGCATTTACTCCTGGTGTTTGGATTTAGTATTCTCTAATTCCTATAGTTTAAACCAGGAACATAACCATGATTTTTAGTCAATAACATCAAACAATTTAAGTTAATAAATTTATAATAAAATATATTAAAGTAATAAACATAAAAAAATATAATCTAAAAATTTATTTCTAAAAGTTATATATACTAAATTATCAATTTTATAATTATCATTGTAGATTTTTTAATCAAAGAAAGAAGAAAGTATGAAAGAAGTGAAGAGAAATTGAGAAAGAGAGAAAACTCAAAAAAAGAAAAAAAAGAGTATTTTCGAATCCCATGATTAATAAAATATAAAAATATCTTAATGGGATTAATAAAATATAGATAATTTTAATGGAGTCAATATAAATTTTAGTGGGATTAAAATTGTTAATTACTATCAAATATATATCTATTTCTAATAATTTTAAAATTTCAGTAGGGTCAAGCGACCCCACTGAGTATACTTTGGCCATGCTCAAAGACTAGGACCTTGATTATTGGATCAAAAGCTCATGGTGGATTTAGTCTTTCTCTCATGTATAATTGTATATTATGATAGCACTTGCGTAAATCACGTTGAAAAATTATCGATTGGACATTTTCGAATCGCGAGCTAATAATTATAAATTCTATGATAATTCATAGAATAACCTATTAATTAGATTTTCAAATCAAAATGATAATTTATTTACCACCTTAGTTATACTATTTTAGGGCAAATTTTTATAATATATAAGACAGTCTTAAATATCAAGAGAATCATACAAAGAACTTGCTAAATAATAATAACTCTATTAATTAATTACAATATTTTATTTTCTTAATGATTCCTTAATGCACAGAAGAATATATTATCTTAAAAAAGAAAAAAAAAAAGAAAAAAGGGTTTCCATAGCCAAAATCCTAATAAATACAGACAAGATATTGCTTCTAGCAAAAGCGATTTCTCTTAATCAGTTGGAGATGAATTGACACTCATCGAAACCTGCAAAAAATAATAAAGAGCATGCATAATTAATTAAAGAACGAAAGGGGGGAAGAATCTGACAAAAAATAAGTGTCTTTATGTATCAAAGGAGACAAACCCATCCTGGAAAGTAAGAAATCAAATTGAAGTTGTTCATCTTGGACAAATTTTTTGCATGTGATCTCAGTACTGTCTTGCTGGTGGTGTTGCATATTCCCAAGAAGCTAATATATATATTTTTAATTTTTTTTTCCTTTTTTGTGTAGAGGTGTCTAATATGTCGGGTCTAAATAATTTGATCTTGACTCATTCCATTAGGGTTTGGTATCTTCGGATCTGTAACTGCACATACTAAATGTTATCCCTACATGCATGTTCTATTTGTATAACCAGGGGTGGAACCAGGAATTTTTTTTGTTCTTTTTGGAAAGGCCAAAGCGTAAGGTTCAATGAATAGGATAAAAGATATTAAACTTAAGATTCTAAAAGAAACAGCAAGAATGTAGTCGGGTCAATGTTCATTAACTTATAACAAGTAAGTTTTAATAGTTCAATAACAATGTAGGGGTTTACGTTATTTCTGAAATGTCAAGAGATGGATATAATAAATATTTACTATACTTACTTGGATCTTTAGTGACAAGCATAGCACTCCCACCAAAATCACAGGTTCCCCCAGCCTGCTTTGATTTCTGCCAGTAACTGTTGAAAGCATATGATGCATGAGAAAACATTGTATTAGGTTGAAAGCATGGACCATTTTGTTGAATTGATTTGCAGTCTGCTCCTGATCCACATGCATAATCCATGGCCTCTTGGATTATTGAGTCAGGCACTGTTGGCTTGGCCACACACCACACAGCATATTGTGGCTTCTTCTGTGGTGGTGGTGGCACAGACGGTGGTGGCAAAACAACAGGTGGCTGATAAATTGGTGGAAGTGGGACAAATTGTGGTGGGCTCTGGCTTGGTGAAATGGGATTCAGTGGTGGCGATGGGATTTGTGGGCCTTGAGGTGGGCTTGGTGGAATAGGATTTGGCGCCAACGGGCTTTCTGGGCCTAGAGGTGAGCTTGGTGAAATGGGATTTGGCGGTGGGCTGTACGGTGGGCTTTGGAAGGGTGGTTGTGGAAGAAATGGTGGGTAGACACCGAAGGGAGCGGGGGAGTTATTTGGTGAAGGAAGTGGTGTTAGTGATTCAAATGGTGGCATGGAGAATGGAGAATTTAGGCCATATGATTCAGGTTTTTCAAAATCAAATTTCATCCTGTTGTAGATTGGACTTGTTCTGATTTTAGAACCGCGAAAGTGCGAACCTCGCGCAACTCTCCCATCTATAAAAATTAAAAGCTTAAACTAATAAGTAAAAGCTTGTCGTCACATTGATATTCATTTAATAAACCAATCAACCGAAAAGCTTAAACCGAAATGCAATTAGAAAAGAAGAATACCAGTTAGAGTGAAGAATGTGGTGGCAACTAAAACAAGTAATCTGATGCAGTCTCTTGTTGATTCCATGGCAAGAAATGCAGCTAGATTTCCATCAAAGTTTAGTACTGAGATCACAACTAGCAACTGGGGATTTTTCAGTTTGTGGTTATCCATATAAATAGAGGCAGTTGAAGTAGGGAAAGAGCAAGAATCTGGGACAAAAGTGGCTCTGGCCATAAAGCAAATGGGATTATCATCCTGAAAAACAAATATATATTCTTCTTTGCATTATAGGACTGCTTTTTTATTCAGACTATTTGGAACTTTTATTGCATATTGAGTTACTTTCATGCTGGGAATATGTGCTTGCTTGGGAGGTGAGAAAATGAAGAACTAAATGCTATTTCTTTTTCTTCCCTTTATACTTTCTTGCTTCATACTCAAAAGGGTTCTCCTACAGATGTCAATGGGGCGGGTTGGGTTGGATACTAAGAAATCCATGCCCATATCCACCTCTTTCATGAATACTTATATCCGCCCAATTATCAATTCTTATAAATGGGGCGGGTTTGGGTTATTTTTTTTAGAGAAAACACTGGATCGCGCCTCATTTGATCCATTTTATGTATAAAAAATAACTCTAACATAATATATACAAATTATTTATTAAAATGATAACTAATGATTTTAATTATTTAATGTAAAATTTTATATTCAAAATTTAATAAGTCCTCGAAATAAATCATAAACAAAAGAAATAAAATAATATTAAAAGTTTATAATAAATCTGATTCTAAATAACGTAAAATCATAATTCATAAACCTGAACTACTTAATTTGATAATATATATTTTTTTAATATAAAGTTAATGTTCATACAATTATAAAGTTGAATAAGATGTTAATAATTAATTAATTATAGATTAAACAATCTAATTACGTACCTTATTTTCAATTCACATGTGAAGAATGTGACAATAAATCAATTTGAAGTAAGTCAATTGAGGAATAAGGTTGCGGTGGTTATGGGTTTATTTTTTCTTTTAAAAAAAAGGAAATAATTAACCTTTTATATATAATACTTATAATTTAGATGTTAAATATTTTATATAATTATTATTTATGGTTATATATTGGGTCAGAGTCAAAGTTAGTATTCCCATACCCGCTCCAAAATAATTTGGATCAAGATATTCAAACCCAAATCCGACCCATCCCAAATTTAATTATTAACCAAATCCAACCCATTTGGGTGGGGCTCCTTAGAGAATAGAATACTAGCGGCACATAATAAATTGTTATTCCATATTAGGATACCTAAGGGGGGATTTTGTCGTTAAGAGAAATCTTAGGGGCACATGTATAAACCAAAAAATCCCACAAAGTGACGTTGGCTAGAGACACAAAACAGGGAATTTAAAAAAAACTGAGGGTAGAATCGGAAAATAAAAACATTTAGAAGTACTTGAACTACTCAGATGTAACGGTTACTTTTTATGTCGTCTTCAACCTCAGAATCCTCTTAAAAAGTTTCACACTCAGACTCAAAAGCAAACAAGTAACAACATAACACGCAGCAAATCAAACAATGAAATACCAAGAAGAAGAAGAAGAAGAAGAAGAAAGGCTCATTACAACTACAGCTAAAGTGATCGAGTACTTAGAGCCATTGATGTCTCGAGATCTCCTGTGCAAGTTCCCCGACAACTCGGCTTTCGACTTTGACTACTCACAGAGCTCACTCTGGTCTCCTTTGGTCCCTCGTCCGTACAGACCCATGGGCCTTGACTTGGTGACTCCATTAAAGTTCTCGTATGATGATTTCGGAGGTGGGTTTGAGTTGGAGAAGAAGATGCGGAATCACAGCGCCCAGAAAATTGGTTTTGGTACCTTTTTCAAGAAGAAACTCAACATTAATGTCGATCTTTTGAAGCAGACAATGAAGAAGAAGAAGAAGAAAATGGTGAATGTTATGGCCTCTGAATTCTCTCCCGCTTCTGTTAAAGGCTCTTGTGTTCCCATCAGCTCTAAGGTAATTGAAATTAAAATTTTCTGCTTTTGGGTTGTAAATTTGGAAAGTTTCTTGCTTTCTAAAACTTGATCGATTATTTGCAGAAATGGAGTAAGATGCTGAAAGCTGCATCGAAACATTTTAAGAAGACGAAGACGAAGAAGAAGAGGGATCCTGCAGTTCATGTCAAAATTTCCAGCTGTTTAAGAGATTGAAACCATTTCTCAAATTTCTTGCAGTTAAATTGTATTTGTTTGGTGGATTTATTGTATTCTTTGTTCATTCCCTGAAAATATGGAAGAATTTTCAGAATATTTTTTGCAAAATTAAAAATTGATGACAAATCATCCTGATCTTCAAGGCTTGTTTTTGATTATGTCTTCAAGCAAGTGTCCAAATGCAGAAAAGGAAGATCCTTGATGAATTACAGTTGATCTGCCATTTTCACTCACCTCCTTTACCCTTTTTCTCACCTTATTGTCAATGTCCATTACTGATTTTATAGCGCTTGCTATTTCTTCTGCTGACACAATTTCTCCACTGGTGTCTCTATAATCCAATTTCAACTCCACAGCCAGTCCCAGATCTTTCACCATTTGGAATGCATTAATCTGTTGCTCTGCATACATAGGCCATGTTACTATTGGAACACCAAACCACAAGCTCTCCAAGATTGAATTCCACCCACAATGTGACACAAATCCTTCGACTGATTTATGAGCCAACACCGCCTTTTGCGGTGCCCATCCGCACACCATTCCCATCTCCTTTGTTCTCTCCAGGAACCCATTTGGTAGTACTTCCTGGATATCGCTTGTGTACTCACCAGGCATTGCAAGTTTACCCTTTGGTGGTGGCTTCCTCAGTGACCACAAGAACCTCACCCCACTTTGCTCCAGTCCTTCTGCGATTACTTTCACCTGTTCTTCTCCAAAGCTCCCCTGGCTTCCAAAGCACAAGAAAACAACTGATGAATCAGGTTGATCATCAAGCCATTTCATGATCTCATCGCGTCGTGTCTCATCCGACCTTGACTCACTCTCACCCTTGAGATCCATCACGGGTCCAACTGCGTAAACAGGAGGAATATCATCATCATTCAACAAAGAATTAACAGCATGAGATTCGAGCTCCGCGAATGAATTCAAAATAATCCCTTTAGTTTCCTTGAATCTTCTTGCGTGGTTCACAAGTGTAGTGTAGCCACCATACTTGTTGAACATAAACATAGGCAAAACTCTGCTAGGAATTGGATTGACATAACTCTTGAACACATAATCGGCCTCTAACTCTTCAAATTCTCTGCCTCCTTGATCATGTCTACCCAGGAGGCTTAACAAAAGGCCGAGACAAGCTGCAGCGGAAGGGAAGAACAGATAAGAAGGAACCCCGAGCTCATTCGCAACATCAATCATTGATGTGCAAAAGAAATCAACTACCAATCCAGCAAGAGGAGCTGAGTTTGAGTTAGAAATCACATGCTTCATAATAGCCTCTTTAACGTACGGCTTCTGAGCATCCAATAGATCCGAGAGTAACTTTTCTGGGGACTTCGGAAACTCCATTAAACGGTTGTGATCATCAGAACGGGGAAGATTAATGAAGTTGATTCGAGTATCAGAGGCTGCAAGCGATTCAACATGTGCAAAAATGGCATCAGGAACAACAGCAGGCCTGATTACAAGAACAGTTACTGAGAATCGATCATCACGATCCAACAAACGCTTTGCGAACTCAATTTTGGGCACAAGGTGGCCTAATCCTGGAGCAGGAATCAACACTAGCTCTGCAATTTTCTTCATTGTTGGCTATGGAGATTATGGCGATGAAATTAAGTTCTTATTTATTTACTTGGATGTGTGTCCAATATATAAAACAAACTGGGCGCTTAGACAAAGTGAAGATAAAAATTTTGTTTTTGGAGTGGTTATAAGGTGAGAATATTGGACGGCAAAATCAGCATCAGTACATGTTTATGTAAATTGAAATTGTTTTACTTCATTATCATTTTACTAATTCAATTTCTACTGTTTTTGTAGGTGGTTATTGGTCATCTGGGTGTTGAGGTTGACCATTAGCCTTGTAGCCGGATGGCAAGATTTTAGTGATCTGGGTGGGTTATCGAGAGGTTTTGTGTTCAAGTCCTACAAATTGGCCACCTACCACATTTGTGATGACTTACCTGGTCCATTGAGCTTGTAGGGTATTCAATGGATTCTGGACACCCAAACTTTAATATTTTCTAATAGAAGATAATTCCAACCATAAAAGCTTAAATATGATTAAGATAATGTGATTCTTCATGGCTTGTTTCTTAATATTTCATCAACCAAGCTTTCAAATGCAGCAAAAGAAGATCCAACATCCATATCATATATATATAGTAAAACATTTCTATAGTCATAATGGTGGGACTAACTAATTTTATAACTCTGAGGAGGTTATAACTTAATGGAGATGTGGTTACAAAAATTATTGTTTTAATTTCTTATTTTATAGTTCATGTTTTAGTTTTATAGTATTAGGATTTTAATTCATATTTTAGTAGTATTAGGATTTCAATTCAGCGTTTCAATTGCCTATTTTGAAACGGATAGAAGATCGTGTCTTGGAACCAATAAAGATAAGTGTTATTAATTGAACTGTAAATGCAGTTGATGCATGGTCAATTGATATGAAGTCATAGACAATTACCAATGGTTTCAAGCACTGCAAAATTAGATTCCCCAATGTCGATGACTTACAAGATACAAATGAAGTGGATGAGGAGAATAAAAGAGTCATTGCAGAATTAAGGGATCAGATTCGACAACTTCACTACACTAATCGAATGGATATTAATATCTTCCTTGATTATCCAAATGAGCAATAAATCGTATATGCTTTAACCAAAGAAGAAATCATTGCTGCAATTAGACAAGAATAAGAGAAAGGAAATAATCTTGGGGATAATAGTACGAAAATACAAAAGGTTTTGTGCCATGAAGTTCTCAACATGCTTCAGAAGCTAAAAATATTTTGGCTTCAATAAGAAAATGTCCATAATAGCAAGTTATTACGTACTCGCAAGGTAAAAGATGTGGTAACAACTCTAAAGTATAAATCATTGTCCCAAACAATTTTAGATAAATATTTTATTTCATCTTAAACCTTTAATATAACATAACATATATATATATATATATATTTTTTTTTTTTTTTTAATATACAGATAATTATTACTATGTAAAGACAACTTTCCTTAAGGTGGGAATTAGAAAAAATATAACTTAATACAATGTGAACTTTATTCTTATTTATAACTATCCCAAATTGGGACTAGAATTTTTTATGACTATGTAGAGTTTATTCCTATACAAAGTATCACTATAGAGAGGTTTTATTGTATATGATGCTGCATAATTTCAAATTGTACAATAATTTTATTTAGATAATGAAGATGTATGCATTCAATTTTTTACGTATCATATTCCATTAACTTATCTTCTTCATTACATGTTTTATAAGGAATCAAGACAGAGACAAAGAGTAGGACAAAGAGAAGCAGTTCAAGACAATGACACTGCCAGAGTATGCCCAAGAAAAGAGAAAGAGAGAAGAAATTTGTATATTCAGTATATTGTAAGGTTGTACAATTGGCCAATTTATACATCTTTGTAAATGTCAAAAAGGAAAGTAATAAATACAAAAAATCTCTGTGATTGTTCGATCAATCACTTGAATTAAGTTGATTGATTGAAACTCTAATTACTGCATAATTTCAACTAGTAGAGATCAAGGAAATCAATAAAAGCATTCCATAGTTCGTCACTCCCCCTCAAGCTTGTGGTTTGTAGATGTAAAAAACTTTAAGCTTATTAAGTAAATATGAATGTTGTCTGCTACATAATGGCTTTGTGAAGATGTCTGCTGGTTGTTCTGAAGTACGAATATGTAAAGTTTTGATTACCCCTTTTCGTATTTTGTTTCTGACAAAATGGCAATCAATTTCTAAATGTTTCGTTCTTTCATGGAATACTGGATTTGCTGCTATGTCATTTGCAGCCTTGTTGTCATAGTATAAAAGAATCGGTTTACTTACCTGTACTTCTAAGTCTTTTAATAATCCTAAAATCCAAACGATCTCACATGTTGTTTTTGCCATGGCTCTGTATTCTGCCTCTGCTAAAGAAAGAGATACTGTCGATTGTTTCTTTGTTTTCTAAGACATAAGAGCTCCCTCTAGCTTGGTGTAGAATCCTGTAAGTGATTTCTTGTCATTGGACATGTGGCCGAGTCTGAGTCACAATGAGCTGTGATATCCAAACCTTTGTCTCAAGGAAGGAGAAGACCTAAGCTAGGAATCCTTTTAAAACCTTTATCGCATCATCCATGTGAGATTGTTTAGGCTTATGCATGAATTGACTAAGGATGTGGACCACATAACTGATGTATGGGCGAGTCATAGTGAGGTAGATTAATCGCCCAACAAGTCTTTGATAATTTGTGGGGTCTTCCAAAGGTGGATCAACTTTAGTAGATGATGTCCTATTGTTATATTCCTGAGTAGTCAATTTGGTGTTTTGTTCTACTGGAATAATACTTAGATTGTATCCTGATAGTCCAGAATCAGAAATCAGTTCCAAGACATACTTCTGTTGGTTGAGAGACATTCCTGCCGGGGATTATGCAATTTCGATTCTTAGGAAATATTTTGGTTCACCTATATCTTTTGTTCGAAATTGTTTGTTGAGATGCTCTTTCAAGGATTTGATGCCTACTGTATCATTTCCTGTAATAAGAATGTCATCTACATAGATGATCAAAGCAATAAAGATTTTACCTTTGTGCTAGGTGAATAGTACATAGTCATGTTTGGACTGAACAAATCCTATGCCAATGAGAGCTTTGCTAAATTTCTCATTCCATTGTTGGGATGCTTGTTTGAGGCCATAGAGGGATTTTCGTAGATGAGATACTGTATTCTCCCCCTGTCTGTGAATGTCGAGAGGAAGATCCATATAAATTTCTTCATGAAGATCACCATGAAGGAAAGCATTGTTAACATCCATTTGATGGAGAGGCCAATCACGAACGGAAGCCACTGTAAGGAAAGTACGAATGGTGACATGTTTGGCTACTAGTGAGAATGTCTCTTGATAATCAAAGCCCTCACGCTGAGTGAAGCCTTTAGCTACCAATCGAGCTTTGTAACGTTTAATGGATCCATCAGCACAGTGCTTGATTTTGTAGACCCATTTACAGCCAATGGGTTTTCTATGAGAGGGACGAGGCACTAGATCCCAAGTATGATTCTGAGTCAGAGCAGTAAGTTCATCAGCCATGGCTTGACGCCAGTGAGAGTATTGAATAGCATCTGAGTAACTCGTGGGTTTTCGATCGGTAGAGATGTAACTGATATAGGCTCTGTGTATAGGAGAGAGACGTCTATAACTCACATAATTGGAGGTAGGGTATAATGTACCTAAGGAATCTGAAATAGTAGGACATTCATAATCTGTTGTCTAGATTGGAGGCTGAATCTGTCGAGTACTACGGCATGTGTGAATAACTAGAACTGGAACAGTGGATCCTGGTGTGGAAACAGCTGGAATAGGGGATCCAGGTGAGGAACCAACAGTAGAAATCTGAATAGGTGTTTCTTCCTAGGGATCATTAGTGGCTGCTGTATCAGAATCATTGGTAGTGCAGTCAGGCTGAAGAACCGGAGGGTCCAGTGTCATATAGAATAGAGGATCTTGTTAGATAGTATCTTCAGGAACCAGTCTGGGTGATGTAGATGTAGTAATGTCGTTTGTGGCAAACGGAAAAGTGTCTTCATGAAACACAACATCTTTAGAGATCAAAAACTTGTTTTCAACTGGGCCATATAGCCTGTAACCTTTCTGAAGCATAGGATATCCCATAAATATACAACGGGTGGCTCGGGTACCAAACTTGTCATGCAAGCCAAGGGTGGTCACATAACAAAGGCAACCAAATACTCGAAGGTGGTCAAGAGCTGGTGGCTTCTTGAACAGTATCTCATAAAGAGTCTTACCATGAAGAACTTTGGTTGGCAAGCGGTTGACTAGGTATGTGGCTATGATCACACAATCGCCTAAAAAAGAGACAAATATGTGGGCTTGGTGTTTGAGGGCACAGGCTACTTCAAGTAGATGATGGTGTTTTCTTTCGACAACCCCATTTTGCTGTGGTGTATATGTGCAAGAGCTTTCATGTAGAATGCCAAGAGATAAAAATAGAGATGAACAATTATAATTAAAGAACTCCCTAGCATTGTCGGTTCTAACTCTTTGTACAGAAGTACAAAACTGGGTGGTGACCATGGACAAAAAATTCTTAATGTGAGTAAGTTTTTGGGATTTGGATTGCATGAGGAATATCCATGTACCCTAGGAAAAGTCATCGACAATGGTGAGGAAAAATCTAGATCCATCATGATTTGGGGTGTGGTAGGGCCCCTAAATATCAAGATGGATTAAAACAAAAGATTGGGTTGTAGTGGAAGTGCTATGCGGAAAGGTAATGTAGGCTTGTTTAGCCAATAGACATATAGGACACTAAGGGTGAGGGATAGTTGCACTATGACCTAATCGTTGATGAAGAATAAAGGAATTTTTATTAATCATCATATTACAATGGGAAATTTTATTTGGACTACAAGTAGGAAAACTTTTAGTAGATTCAATAGGTGCCCAATAGTATAGACCTCTGTTGACTTTACCTAAGCCCATCAGTTTCCCAATCGAAGGGTCCTAAAATTTACATGTGTTAGGATAAAACTCTATAGTGCTACTATTGTCTTCACATATTTTGGATACTGAGATGAGATTAAAATGAAATGCAGTTACACATAACACATTTTTAAGTGATAAAGTGGCAGATAAGTGGACGGTTCCTATATGAGTAGCTGGGGTAATATTTTTGTTCGGCATATGAATGGAAGTGGATTAGGCAGTGGAAATAGTGGTAAAAAATTTTGGGTGGCAAATTATGTGATCACTAGCCCCTGAATCAATAATCCACATATCAGTTTTGAATACATTAAAACAGTAAGAGGTGCTTGCGTAAGATGCAGTGGGAGCAGTCAAGGCATTGTTCAGTAATTGGAGCAATTGATTATATTGTTCTAGATTGAGAGTAGGTGCTGACTGATTTCCAAGAGAAACTTGGAAAGAAGAAGAATGACCATTTCTCTCCTTATTGTTGGAATTCGGACGACCATGTAATCTCCAGCAATGGTCCCGATCATGATTTATTCTTTTACAATATCACAATATAATCAATTTTTATTGGATCTTGAATTTCCCGGCCCATTTGACCCAAATCTAGACCCATTTGACCCATTTCCAGATCTAGTTGACACGTTTGACCAAGAAGTTGACCTGTTTGACCCATTGCGTGACATGGCACAATTGGAGCCGTGAGATGTGTTTAAAAACGTGATGATTTTCTGGCCGTCAAATCTTAAGATTGAATCTGAGCCCTTCACCTCGTCATATATAAGAGAAGGTTTTTCACCTTCATTGTGCCCTAGCCATTGTGGATCCCCATTCTCTCTCAACCTTGCCAACGCCATTGAATCCGGTGATGTTCTGTTAGATTTCAACTGGCTTGGCTTTCATCTTGCACCGCCAGTTGAAAACTCTATCGGAGAGAGGGTGGTGGAGACGTGGCCAGTACCTGTGTCTTGAAAGAAAGAAAACTGTCATTTAATCCGAGCAAAAAATGCGACAATCTGTTGTGATCTCACATTCTGTGGTATTGATTGAGAGTTTCTGGTGGCCTCTCAAGCGTTTCTTCCACAGTGTCTAACTCGTTCCAAACGGTAGAGAGCCGATTGAAATAAGTGGTGACTGAGTTATTCCCTTGCTTGAGTTCGATGAGGCGCTACCGGAGAGTGAAGATTTTGGCAAGATCCCCATATATCTCCTTGATGTTAGCCCAAATCTCGACAGCCATTTCTGTTGGTGGGAGCCCAGCCGCAACCTCTAACGAAAGACAATTGCTGATCCATGATCAGACCAACATATTGCAATGATTCCAATGGCGTTGAAGATGAGGTTGCAGCGGTGGTTGAAAAGCCCAATCAAGAAATGGATTTTTGTCTTTGGTGATGAAGGCTCGCCAGAAATCGTGAGACTAGGAGGCATAGTTGTCAGATCCAGTTAGGGTTTGTTTGATGAGGACTAATTTAAGTCCATCAGAGACTGGTGAGAAGAGAACATCGCCTAGTTTAGGGTGATTGTTCCCGATGGTTGGAATAATTCGAAAAGGATGCGGGTAGGGATTTGGATCCGAACCCAATGTGGGAAAAGAATCCGGGTTGTAACCCAGTGTTCCAAGAGAGGCTAGGTTAGGCCTTAAATGGGTAAAAAATTTTGGGTTGTAATCCGGCATTCGATATGGAAAATGGGCTGGGTTAGGCCTGTTTTGAATTGTGTGGGCTTGGGTTGTGCGGGTTGTAACAGATAGAGATTGGTTGTTGGGCCGGAGTTGTGTGGGCTATTTGTGGTGATTGGGTTGATTGTGTTAGTTGGGCCGTCTGGGTTTGTTGTAGTTGTATTTGGGTTGAGTTCGATGCTGAAGGGTAATGGTGTTTTTTTATTGTTTGCAGGGACAAAGAGAAAGAAGCTGAGTTGATAGCCAAGCAGAAGCTGTTAGCTAAGTTCTGATACCATGTAAGGAATCAAGACAGAGACAAAGAGCAGGACAAAGAGAAGCAGTTCAAGACAATGACACTGCCAGAGTATGCCCAAGAAAAGAGAAAGAGAGAAGAAATTTGTATATTCAGTATATTGTAAGGCCTTACAATTGGCCAATTTATACATCTTTGTAAATGTAAAAAACGAAAGTAATAATAACAAAAAATCTCTGTAATTGTTCAATCAATCACTTGAATTAAGTTATTGATTGAAACTCTAATTACTGCTTAATTTCAGCCAGCAGAGATCAATGAAATCAATAAAAGCATTCCATATTTCGTCATGTTTACTAACAAACCCTCAATCAGTTTTCCATATGCAGCAAATGAAGATCCACCATCCATCACTGATAATCTGCTCTTTTCACTTCTCTCTTTCACCTTCTTCCTCACCAAATTATAGCTTTCCATCACACATTTTATAGCTCTTACTATCTCATCCCCTAACACTAGGGCTATGCAAAAAAAACCGGTAACCGAACCGAACCCGAATTTTCGGGTAATTTTTATAAGATACTCAAATTTTCGGTTCGGGTATCGATTATTTAATTTAAGATAACCAGGTACCCGGTTTTATTAAAAAAAAAAAAGAAAACCTAGTTTTTAATTTTTTTTTTTTTACTTTCAATTTTCAAAGGGCAAAAGCCCCAAATAGGCAAATACATTGCCCTAAAATTTCAGCCCGTCAACATCATTGTGTCAGGTCCCGCACTTTGCTCTCATCTCTCTCAAATTCTCTAGTCTCCAGTAAAGTGCGTCAGGTCCCGCAATCTTAAGCATGTGGATTACATTTGATCTTTTATAATTAAGTGATATTTGAAAGGCAAAAAGAATATTAAGGATAAGAAAAAAAAAAAAAAAGTAGAAGCAAAGAGTAGTAGAGATTTGATTCTGTATTTCTATTTCCTTTCACATACTTCTTTGCTGCTGCTTCTTTAGTTGTAAAATTATTGAATGAAATACCCCTGATGGAATTGTATCTTGTAAAAAATTAAAATTCATGATGAATTTTAATCAAGTTCGGGTACCCACAAACCTGTTCAGTTTGCGGGTATCTTTTTAGGGGTACCCGATTTTTTGGTCTAAACCGGTTCGGGTACCCGGTTTTGCACAGCCCCTAACACTTCTTTACTATTGTTTGTATAACCCAGTCTCAACTCCACAGCCAATCCCAAATCTTTCACCGTTTGGAATGCATTAACTTTTGCTCAGCGTACAAAGGCCATGCAATAATCGGAACACCAAACCACAAGCTCTCCAAGATTGAATTCCACCCACAAGATTGAATTCCACCCACAATGTGACACAAATCCTCCTACTGATTTATGAGCTAACACCGCCTTTTGTGGCACCCATCCACATACCATTGCCATCTGCTTTGTTCTCTCCAGGAAGCCATTTGGCAAGATTTCCTGAAAATGATCACTAATGTAATCACTAGGGTCAGCAATTTTATCCATCGGTGCGGGCTTCCGTAAAAACCACAAGAACCTTGCCCCACATTGCTCCATTCCAAATGCAATTTCTTTCACTTGTTCTTCACCAAAACTCCCCATGCTTCCAAAGCACAAAAGCACAACCGATGAATCAGGTTGATCATCAAGCCACTTCATTATCTCATCACCCTTTTGAGTTTCATCTGAAACTAACTTATTACTTTCACCCTTAAGATCAATCAGCGATCCGACTGTGTAAACAGGTGGCACACAATCAAAATCATTCATCAAACACTTGACCGCATGAGATTCCAGCTCCGCATCTGAGTTCACAATAATCCCTTTAGTCTCCATGAATCTTCTTCCAAGGTTCACAGCTTCAGTAGTGTAACTACCATCTTTAGTATACATAGATAGAGGCAAAACTCTTCTCGGTAATGGGTTGACATAAGTAGTGAACACAAGTTCATCATCAAACTCTTCAAGTTCTCTGCCATTCTGATCATTTCTACTCGGAAGGCTTAAAATAAGACCAAGAAAAGCTGCACCACAAGTGAAGAACAAATAAGAAGGAACACCAACATCATTTCCCACATCGATCATTGATGTACAAAACAAATCAACCATCAACCCAGCAAGTGGAGCTGAGTTTGAGTTTGAAAGAACGTTCTTGATAATAGCTTCTTTAACACAAGCTTTGTGACTATCTACAAACTCTTTTATAAACTGTTCTGAAATTTATGAATCTCTGGTGAAAAAGGAAAGAAGTCTGGAGGAGGTGGAAGATTGATGAAGCTTATTGGAGTGTTGGATTCTGCAAGTGATTTGGTGTATGCAGCTGAAATAGAGCTGCCAAATGGGGAATCCATGAGAAGAACAGTCACTGAGAAACGATCATCTCGATGGATCAAGCATTTTGCAAACTCCACAGTGGGAACTAGGTGGCCTAGTCTTGGTGCAGGGATGAACACAAGCTCAGCTTTCTTCATTGTTGGTGTTGGTGGTATCCTAATTCTAAAAGAATCCTAACAATTGTTCTACAAATTCATGTTATACATCCATGTGGAAATACAATAAATATATAGAGCGAAAATTTTTGGGTGACATTTTACACTACTATCTAAAGCATCATATTCAATAATTTAATATGCAATAAGGTTCTATGTATTTTATGGTATTATAATAAGAAAAAATCTGGCATACTTGGTCTTATATTCTTTAAATTTAATAACATTTATAATCAAAATCTTAGAAAATCTAGAATTTATAATCAAAATCATAGAAAATCTCGAGTACTTTGAATACCAACTTGGTATTAGAATTTCTTTAACATCTTGGAACTTCGAGCAATTCATATGTAATTTCGTTCATCTTTCTCATTTGTTCAAGGGAAATACAGAAAACTAGCTTGAAGGGAAATTTTTGTAAACCCCCATGTGTTTTTGCTATTGACGTAACAACTCAATGGTTTCGAAAATAGATTCCTAGCGCCCAATAAACTCTGAAAATACATTTTTAACCTTCTGCCTAAAGGTAATATTCTAATATTATCCTTAACTTTTCAAGCTTTATCAATTTCATTATTTCACCCAAGAATGTACGACTCCAATTAAACTGATCAAATTCACCAAGTTCTCACACCATCAACACCCACCACATCGCAAAGCCACCTAAAAACCCACCGTAAACCCACCACAGAATTCTTCATCCCCCACTTTAAAGTCTGTCAAGAGATCTCTTTCTTTTAAAGTGATCCCCGAACAAAAGATTTCTAAGTCTTCCATTGCATTAAACCAAAAAACTACTTAAATGTAATGTATATACATATAATGGTTTATTGGATAGATTTACACGTGACATATACCCCTCTGCCACCCAATTTTTTTTTTATTTTCAATGATGATATAATTAAATTAAGTAGATAAGAAAGAAAGTTTCAAAAAATATATGATATCATATCACAAATTGTAAGGGAGGGCCGTGGGGGCTCCCTCGCAGAGGGAAAGAAGGAAGTGGGTGGGGTAATTGCTTCGCTGCTGCAATCTCCTTTCAAACACCATAATCACCATTAAAAGTCAACTTAACAATTGTTAAAGAATCTCAAATTGGGTTAATGTCATTGGAATAAAATGTAAGAAGATGCATGACAACTACTTCTGGATGGTCGAGTGGTTTGATGAGAATTCTTGGAAATATTACTCAAGAAATCTTGAGTTCGAATCTCTCTTCTATTTCTAATAAGAGTAACTATTAGAACTCTTATTAGATTGATAATTTTAGGATCCCGAAAGATTAGTTAAAATATGTGTGGACACCATCGATCATAACAAAAAGAAAAAAAGATGCATGATGAACTTTTAGAAAAATAAAATATTAGTTTATAAGAAGATTCATGAACAAACTTTCAACATGAAGTTAAATCTTAAAGAAATTGGAACAAAGGCATTACACATCATGCATAAAAGATCAAATAGAGACTAAAGAGTACTATTCTTCTTATGTGCTTTGTTTCTGGATATATTATCAATTAAGCCTCCAAATGCAGCATATGAAGATCCACCATCCATCACTGCTAATCTACTCTTTTCACTCTTCTCTTTGACCCTTTTCCTCACCTCATTATCACTTTCCATCACACATTTTATAGCTCTTGCTATCTCATCTGCAACCACAACTTCCCCCTTAATGATCCTATAATCCAATTTCAACCCCACAGCCAGTCCCAAATCTTTCACCAGTTGGAATGCATTAAGCTGTTGCTCAGCATACATAGGCCATGTCACAATTGGGACACCAAACCACAAGCTTTCCAAGATTGAATTCCACCCACAATGTGACACAAATGCTCCCACTGATTTATGTGCCAACACCGCCTTTTGTGGTGCCCATCCACACACCAAACCAACCTTCTTTGTTTTTTCCAAGAACCCATTTGGCAAGATTTCCTGGAGATCATCACTCTTGTAATAACTAGGATTTTCAAGTTTATCCTTTGGTGGTGGCTTCCGTAATGACCACAAGAACCTTACCCCGCTTTGCTTCAATCCAAGTGCTATTTCTTTCACTTGCTCTTTCCTAAAACTCCCCATGCTTCCAAAGCACGAGAAAACAACTTGTTGGTTCAGCCGGAGATCATCAAAGAGAAAGGAAAACAGAGCACAATAAAAATAATGCAAAAGCTTGTCATATTCATTGAAGGAAGACAGTATATAACACGTAACAACTCTCTGCTAATTACACCAACTACAGCAGACATTACAGCTTTCAAAATTCAAATGTTACCACACATTTACTTCTAATACAGTTTACTTAAATACCCTTAATTTTCTAAACAAGATATTACTAAAAAAACACTCCTATGCACGTCAAAAACACAGCAGCATGTAACCTTCTGCATCTTCCACGCACAACCTGCAGACTTGAGCATTTGACACATTTCCAGCAAAGCATCACTACATCAACACTCCCCCTTGATGCACATGCTGGAAACACCAAGTTTGAGTCTAAGTTCCTCAAACTTGGTTTTAGGCAGACTCTTAGTCATAATGTCTGCAATCTGGTCCACACCCCGGCAGTGCAGCAAAGTTACTTCCCCATCATTTTCAGCTTCTCTAACTGCATGAAATTTGATTTTGATATGTTTGGTTCTGCCGTGGAGGACAGGATTTTTTGCCATAGCCACTGCTGATTGGTTATCACACCATATAGAGGTTGGCTTATCTTGAACTTGCTTCAAATCAAACAGAATTTTTCTGAACCAAACAGCTTGGTTCACAGCTGCTGCGGCAGAAATGTATTCTGCCTCTGCTGTGGACTGAGCCACCGTGTCTTGCTTCTTCGACAACCAACTAATGGCTCCCTCATTAATATAAAACACATACCCTGAGGTACTTTTCAAGTCATCTAAAGAACCTCCCCAATCACTATGTCTGGTGTCTCCCTGCAGAACCAGTTTTTCTGCCCTTTTAAACCAAATGCAAGGTTTGAAGTTCCCTTCACTACCTTAACACCCTCTTTGCTGCTCTATGATGTGATTCACTTGGACAACTCATAAATCTGGAGAGATAGCTTGCTAAACATCAGGTCTGGACGTGTGGCTGTTAAGTACAGCAGACAGCCTACCAGACCTCTAAACATGCTCTCATCCACTTCTTTTTCACCATCATTTTTACTCAGCTTCAGATTAGAAACCAAGGTGTATCTGCAGGTTTCAATTCTCCATTCCAAACTTTGTGAGAATTTCATTTGCATACTTTTCTTGATGCACAAATATTCCCTTTTGGACTGAAAAATTTGCATCCAAGAAAATATGACATCTCCCCCAAATCTGTCATCTCAAATTCAGATTGCATGGATTGTTTGAACATCTTCAACGATCTGAATTGCTCCCTGTCATCAGCAGGTCATCCACATACAATGACACCACAATTAGATCACCTCAGCTCTTTAACATAAAGGGTATGTTTGTTTGGACTTCGCACAGCCTAGGCTTTAGGTGTTCATTATCCGCTGTACTAGGCCCTAGGTGCCTGTTTTAGGCCATACAAAGCCTTCTCCAGCAGGTACACCTTCCCTCTTCACCCTACCTGATAACCTTCAAGTTGGTCTACAAAGATTCCTCATCTAAGCAGCCATTTAGGAACGCAGATTTGACATCAAGTTGGAAAATTTTCCAACCAAATTGAGCTGCCATGGCAATGATCATCCTTATAGTGTCATGTCTTGCTACCGGAGTAAACTTATAAGTGTAATCCACACCTTGTTGTTGCAAATCCTTTTGCCACGAGTCTAGCCTTGTGTTTGTGGATTGTACCATCCGGATTGAGCTTTAGTTTTATAGATCCATTTTACTTGAATTATTCTTCTGTTTTCAGGTCTTTCAACTAACCTCCAGGTGTTGTTCTTCTCAATCATAGAAATCTCCTCCTGCATGGCACTTTTCTAGGCCTCGATCCAGCAGCTTCAGCATACGTTTTAGGTTCTGATACAGCCACATTGCCCCTGCATAACATCAGCTAAGTCCTGGTTCCACGAACTGCTGGTTCCATCTTCTTCAGTTTCATGTTCATCAAACACATTTTCAATCGGCTGCTGCATGTTCCTGTCAACCTCAATTTGTTTACTCTCCCAATTCCACATTGTATTTTCATCTATCCTCACATCCCTAGTTATCACATCTTCTTTGTTTCAGGATAATACACTCTGTAACCCTTTGATTGACTGCTGTAGCCGATGAGAATGCCAACTTCAGCTTTATCATCAAGTTTAGTTCTCTTCACTGCAGGAACCATGACATAACTCACACTTCCGAACACTTTTAAATACTCCACTGCAGGTTTAATTCCAGTCCAAACTTCAACTGGAGTTTGTGCCTTGACTGACTTGGTTGGCAGCCTATTCAGGAGATGAACTCCAGTGTTTACTGCTTCGCCCAAAAGTATTTGGGAAGTTGTTTTTCTGCCATCATGCACCTACCATCTCCATGATGGTCCTATTTCTTCTCTCACTAACCCCATTTTGCTGTGGGGTGTATGGTGTAGTAAATTGATGCCTGATTCCTGCTTCAAGACAAATAGAACTGAATTCTTTTGAAGTAAATTCAGTTCCATTGTCACTTCTAAACACTTTGATCCTTGCTCCAGCCTCATTTTCCACCATCAGTTTATACTTTCTAAACACTGCAGGAACCTCACTTTTTAGCTTCAAAAAATACACCCATGTCATCCGTGTATAATCATCTATGAAGAGTATAAAATACCTGCTTCCACTCAATGATGTTGTCTGCATAGGACCACAAACATCTGAATGGATTAGCTGAAGTTTTGTTGTTGCTCTCCAAGACTGATTCGAAGGAAATGAAGGTCTACTTAATTTGCCAATTTGACAAACACTGCAGAGGGTACTCTTTTCTTCAATCTCTGGTAAGTCCTGGACCATGTTCCCTTTCTTCAACTCTTTGAGAGCATTATAATGGTAATGTCCAAGCCGTTTGTGCCAAGTTTCTGACTCCTCCTGTCTAGTTAACAAGGCAGATTCATTTATAGTTTTCCACTCAACCGAAAAACTTTTCCTTAGCATTTTTACCCTCATCAATTCGACTCCTTTAGGATCAAGTATTGTACATGCTTGATTCTCAAAATGTAATGAATAACCCTTCTCTAACATCTGCCCCACACTCAATAAATTTTGGCTAAGTTTAGGAACATATAACATATGAGAGATTAACTTTGTACCTGACCAAGTTTGGACAGCAACATCCCCCATGCCTTTGACCTCCATGAGCTCACCATTTCCTATCTTTACTTTGGAACAATATGATCTATCCAGGTTCACAAAGTTTTGCAGGTCTGCATCCATATGATTTGTGCAGCCGCTGTCAATTAACCAAGCTTCACTGCTGGTTTGTGCCGTGTAACAAGTGGCCACAAAAAGTTGTTCAGCCTCTTGACATTGTTGCTGATCCTCCCCAACTGCTGCTTGCTGTGTTGGCTGGTTTCCTTTGTTCTTACACACCCTTTCAATATGCCTGAATTGCTTGCAACTCCTACACTGTATACCAGGCCTGAACCAGCATCTTCTCTCCGAATGCCCTTTCTTTTTATAATGAGTACAGGCTGGAAATTCTTTCACTCCACCAGCCCTTTCCCACTGATTACTACTCTTCTCTTTCCCCTTTCTATCTCTAGCATACTTCCTTGTTTGTGTCTGTGTAGGTTTGCCTTTGTAGCTTGCAACCAATGCACCCTCACTAATGTCTTCTTGCCTTATGAGTCTCCTTTGTTCTTGCGCTTGGAGAGAATGAACAAGCTCAATCAATGTGATCTGAGTCATGTCCTTAGAGTCCTTCAAAGAAGAAATTTTGGCCTCAAATCTTTCCGGAAGACTTACCAAAACTTTTTCCACAACCCTTCGGTCAGCCAACTCCACTCCCATAAGCCTGATTTTGTTGACAACATTCATTAGTCTATCAACATAATCCTTTACTTTTTCAGTTTCCTGCATTCTTTGCATCTCAAATTCCCTCATTAGATTAAGAATCTGCATATTCCTTGTTGTAGTGCTCCCCATGTACTCTTCTCTCAATTTATCCCATGCTTCTTTGGGGTTTTCGTATGCCATGATTCTTGTAAAAACAAGATCAGTCACAGCAGCATGTATGTGAGACAGAGCTCTCGGAGCTTTGGCTGTTTCTTCCTCATGCATCCTCAACTGGTTCAACGTGGGATTCTGTCCAAGTGGTGGTGGCTGCCGGTTTTCTTCCACATACTGCCACAGTCCCTGTCCACGAAGGAAGGCTTTCATCTTTACTGCCCAGATGTGGTAATGTTCTCCATTGAACACCGGTGGAGCCATCAATGCAGATTGAGTTGTCATGCTCTGTTTTTCACGTCTGATGCAGAGAAGAAGGAAGGCAGATGCAGGTTAAGTTTTTGCTGAGAATGGAGTGTGTTTTTGAGTCGTAAACGAAAGGTTTAGGATGCTAAGTTTCTGGTTTTTTGCGATGGCTCTGATACCATTTGTTGGTTCAGCCGGAGATCATCAAAGAGAAAGGAAAACAGAGCACAATAAAAATAATGCAAAAAGCTTATCATATTCATTGAAGGAAGACAGTATATAACACGTAACAACTCTCTGCTAATTACACCAACTACAGCAGACATTACAGCTTTCAAAATTCAAATGTTACCACACATTTACTTCTAATACAGTTTACTTAAATACCCTTAATTTTCTAAATAAGATATTACTCAAAAAACACTCCCATGCACGTAAAAAACACAGCAGCATGTAACCTTCTGCATCTTCCACGCACAACCTGCGGACTTGAGCATTTGACACATTTCCAGCAAAGCATTACTACATCAACACAACTGATGAATCAGGTTGATCATCAAGCCATTTCATGATCTCATCTGAGTCTAACTTATTATTACTCTTTCCCTTTAGATCAATCACCGGTCCAACTGTGTAAACAGGAGGCACATTAACAAAATCATTCATCAAACTCTTCACCGCATGAGACTCCAGCTCCTCAAATGTGTTCACAATAATCCCTTTGGTCTCCTTGAGTCTTCTTCCAAGGTTCATAAATGTCGTGTAGCCACCATACTTGTTTAACAAAACTTCAGGCAGACCACTGCTTGGAACTGGATTAACATAACTAGGAATCACAATCTCACCATCAAACTCTTCAAATTCTCTGCCATCAGCATGTCGAGTTGGAAGGTACATCAAGAGACCAAGAAAAGCTGCATTAGAAGTAAAGAACAAATAAGAAGGAACACCAAGTTCATTTGCCACATCTATCATCGATGTACAGAAGAAATCTATCACCAACCCAGCAAGTGGAGCTAAGTTAGAGTTTGAAAGAACGTCCTTGACAACGACTTCTTTAACACAGGCTTTATGATAATCTACGACCTCAGTTATAAACTTTTCAATAGATTTACGAAGCTCCTGTGAAGGAGAGAAGTGTACAGGAGGAGGAAGATTGATGAGCCTTATTGGAGTATTAGATTCTGCAAAAGATTTGGTGTACGCAGATGCAAGAGAAGTGATAGTAGGAGAATGCATGAGAAGAACAGTGACTGAGAAACGATCACCTCGATCTAACAAGCGTTTTGCAAACTCAATTTGGGGAACCAGGTGGCCTGAAACTGGTGGAGGGATGAACACAAGCTCAGCTTTCTTCATTTTGTTGGTGGTGGCTATGATAAGAGAAGATGGAAGTATATATTGACTTTCTTGGGTTGGGTTGGGTTTATCTAGATGAGTGAGGAATCTAGAATAAGGTATTTTATAAAATCATGTTACACATATTATTGCAATAAAATATTTTTGTCTAGCAATCATTATTTATCTAAGTTTTTCAATACCGTTCTCTGACTATTTACATAATCTTATTAAATTTTTTAGTGTTCACATAATTTGTTCTAAACGTTTCTATGAATTTAGAAGATTGTTGACAAAAAAAATTATTTGCAATAAATGTATATACAATCAATCAATAAAGATGTAATGACCATTTTCCCATCAAATAATGGCTTAATGACGTCAATTTTCCACAGGTTTTTAAAATATTAATTAATTGCTCAAATTTATATTCCGACAATGAACAGAGAGTAAACTCAATCCAGACTGTTGGGACCTTTGAAGAAGGGAGGCTGATGAGTCTTTTGGGAGTGGAAAGTTGGATTTTGATAGTTGTGATTGATGAGAATTTGACTTGGGAGGAGCAGCCGCATAAACCCTTAATCGCTCGATTGCTTGCAATTGATGGGGTCACAGGAGTAGGGTTTGAGGGGTTTTGGCGTGTGATGATTAGGGAAGCGAATGTTGGTGGTGTGACGTCGTAAAGATGCCGGAATCGAAATAGAATATAAATTTGGATAATAAAATGATATGTTAAAAGTCAGTGAGTAAGAAAGGGTCGTAAAACCGTTATTTGGGTCGAAAAAGTCGATATTCTCCGAGAACCCAATTGGCAACACCTCCTAAGATGATCACCAGTAATCACTTGGCTCAACATGTTTGGTCTGTAGCTTACGTAGAGACTACAATAATCTTGGCTCACTTTGCTCCGAACCGAATACAATTTCTTTCACTTTTTCCAAATCACAAGAAAACAATTGATGAATCAAGTTGCTGATCAAGCCATTTCATGATCTCATCGGCTTTTTGTGTCTCATCTGAATCTAGCTTGTTATTCTCACCCTTTAGATCAATCAACGGCCCAACTGTGTGAACTGGTGGTAGTTTGGTACATTATCAAACCCACTCATATGTTCACAATGAACCCTTTAGTCTCCTCGAATCGTCTTCCATGGTTCAGAAATGTAAGTGTAGTCATCAGCTTCCATGGTTCAGAAATGAAGTGTAGTCATTAGCTTTATAATAGCCTGGTTCACTGTTAAGATATTGTGATTTTTCTCATCCCTCTTAATTCAAACCTAGGATTTCATCATTAGAAACAACTAGGAGTTATTTTCTTTACAAAGCCAAAAAAACGAAAAATGTTTTGTAATTAAAATAAATAAATAAAGATACGAGAAAGAATATTTTGGCTCCATGTTCCTACTGTTATGAACTTTGATATGATTATCCTGGTCCAACCAGACTACTTTGTTATATTGTATACACTTTTGATCTAAAATTTTAGCTGGGCCATCAGTTACAGGTGATATATGATCTGATCCGACTAGAGGATTCGAGTCGAGTCGAGTCGAGTATCTAGGTACTCGAACTCGACTCGGTTACTATATTATTGAGTTCAAGTTCGAGTTTTAATCAAGTTTTTTTAGTTTTTTGAACAGTGATCGAACTTAACTTGTGGGATTAATCGAGCTACTCAAACTATAGGTAACACTATGTGACATGAGTTCTAAATGAAAATATGTTGATATATAAATGATGTGAATAGTTTATTAAGTTCTGAAGTAAAAATAAAATTATATGAAATGATATCTTTGTCTTGATATCTGAATTTCGGTTAATATTTTTATTACTGTGCAAATTAAATGTTATACTAACTCATGTATGATTTTTACCATATCGAGTTGACAACTCTACTCAAATTTTGACTTATTTGATTTGTAAGACCTTGAAGATTTGAATATTTAATGTTTTGGTTTGGAGAATAAGTTTCCTTTGCGATTAATAATTTTATTAGAATTTTAGAGATTAGTTTTTTGGTATTTGAGTATCGTCTCAAACTGGTATGCAATTTTTGTATATGGGATTTGGGGCATTGCAAGCTTAATCAAACAAATATGTGGGAAAAGCTCTGCTAGGAACTATACAAAATCAACATCAAACTTTTCAAATTCTTTGCCTCCTTGTTTATGTCTACTCGGAAGGTTTAACAGTAGGCCAGGAAAAGCTACAGTAGAAGGCGAATGCATGAGAAGAACGGTCACCGAGAAACGATCATCTCGATCTAACAATAGCTTTGCAAACTCAATTTGGTGAACAAGGTGGCCTGTGACTGGTGAAGCGATGAACAGAAGCTCAACTTTCTTCATTTAGTTGGTGGTGGTTGTGATGAGTGAAGATTGAACTATATTTCTTTTCTCGGGTTTATTCTAGATGAGTGAGAAATGTAGAACACTCATCTAGATCATGTCTTCCATAAAATCATGTTAAACATGTTAATGTAATAAATTATTTTTGTCCAATGTCCAATAAATGATTATTTATTTAAGTTTTACAATACTTTAGTTGCCGCTACCTAGGCCACAGAAGATGCTTTTTGAATAATAGTTCCATAGACATATTACATTTTGCATCTGTTGATTCACAATCGTGACTTTCTAATGAAGTAAAGAACTTTATGTAANTACTTACTGAGCATTATTTTGTGCTCACCCCGTTATTTTCCTTTGTGGATGCAGGTTCTAGGTGATGATGCGGTCGGAGGGGCGTCGGCAAGCAATGAGGAATAGCTACACTGTTTCCCCTGTTTTGTCTTTTAAAATACATTTTTTTGTAAACAGTACTCTTTATGTATAAAAGACACATGAATTGTAATGAAAAGAAAACTTTGGGCCCAACTTTTCTATTGTTATTATGCATGCTTTGTACAGTTTTCAGTAGATGTTACAAGTTCCATTGTCACTTCTAAACACTTTGATCCTTACTCCAACCTTATTTTCCACCATCAGTTTATACTTTCTAAACACTGTTGGAACCTCACTTTTCAGCTTAAAAAAATACACCCATGTCATCCGTGTATAATCATCTATGAAAAGTATGAAATACTTGCTTCCACTCAATGATGCTATCTGCATAGGACCACAAACATCTGAATGGATTAGCTGAAGTTTTGTTGTTGCTCTCCAGGATTGATCCGAAGGAAATGTAGGTCTACTCAATTTGCCAATTTGACAAACACTGCAAAGGGTACTCTTTTCTTCAATCTCTAGTAAGTCTTGGACCATGTTCCTTTTCTTCAACTCTTTGAGGGCATTATAATGGTAATGTCCAAGCCGTTTGTGCCAAGTTTCTGACTCCTCCTGTCTAGTTAACAAGGTAGATTCATTGGTGGTTTTCCACTCAACCGGAAAACTTTTCCTTAGCATTTTTACCCTCATCAATTCGGCTCCTTTAGGATCAAGTATGGTACATGCTTGGTTCTCAAAGTGCAAGGAATAACCTCTCTCTAACATCTGCCCAACACTCAATAAATTTTGGCTAATTCTAGGAACATACAACACATGAGAGATTATTTTTGTACCTGACCAAGTTTGGACAACAACATCCCCCATGCCTTTGACCTCCATGAACTCACCATTTCCTATCTTTACTCTGGAGCAATATGATCTATCTAGGTTCACAAAATTTTGTAGGTTTGTAGCCATGTGATTTGTGCAGCCGTTGTCAATTAGCCAAGCTTCATTGCTTTTTTGTGCCGTGTAACAAGTGGCCACAAAAAGTTGTTCAGCCTCCTGACATTGTTGCTGATCCTCTCCAACTTTTGCTTGTTGTATTGGTTGGTTTGCCTTGTTTTTTCACACCCTTTCAATATGCCCAAATTGTTTACAACTCCTGCACTGTATACTAGGCCTGGACCAGCATCTTCTCTTCGGGTGCCCTTTCTTTTTACAGTGAGTTTAGGCTGGAAATTCCTTAACACCACCAGGTATTTCCCACTGATTGCTACTCTTCTCTTTCCCCTTCCTATCTCCAGCATACTTCTTTGTCTGTGCTTGTGTAGGTTTGCTTTTGTAGCTTGCAACTAAAGCACCTTCACTAGTATCTTCTTGCCTCAAAAGCCTTCTTTGCTCTTGAGCTTGGAGAGCATGGACAAGCTCAGTCAAAGTGATCTGAGTCATGTCTTTAGAGTCCTCTAAGGAAGAGATTTTGGACTCAAATCTCTCTGGAAGACTCACCAAAACCTTTTCCACAACCCTAAGATCAGTCAACTCCACTCCCATAAGCCTGATTTTGTTGACAACATTCATTAGTCTATCAACATAATCCTTTACTTTTTCAGTTTCCTGCATTCTTTGCATCTCAAATTCTCTTCTTAGATTAAGAATCTGCATATTCCTTGTTGTAGTGCTCCCCATGTACTCTTTTCTTAATTTATCCCATGCTTCTTTGGGATTTTCGTATGCCATGATTCTTGTAAAAACAAGATCAGTCACAGCAGCATGTATGTGAGAAAGAGCTCTTAGAGCTTTGGCTGTTTCTTCCTCATGCATCCTCAACTGGTTCAACGTGGGATTCTGTCCAAGTGGTGGTGGCTACCGGTTTTCTTCCACATACTGCCACAGTCCCTGTCCACGAAGGAAAGCTTTCATCTTTACTGCCCAGATGTGGTAATGTTCTTCGTTGAATACCGGTGGAGCCATCAATGCAGATTGCGTTGCCATGCCCCTGTTTTTCGTGTCTGTCGCAAGAAGAAGAAGGAACAATCACAGATTTATCGTTTTGAGATGAAGAAGGTTTTTGGAGATGTGATCGAAGGTTTACAATACTAAGTTTCTGGATTTTGTGGTGGCTCTGATACCATTTGATGGTTTCAGCTGGAGAACATTAGAGAAAAATAAAAAACAGAGCACCGTAAAATATTTTTCATATCATATTCATTGAAGAAAGATAGTATATAACACTTAACAACTCTCTGCTAATTACACCAACTACAGCACACATTACAGCTTTCAAAATTCAAATTTCACCACACATATTACTTCTAATACACTTTACTTAAATACCCTTAATTTTCTAAACAAGTTATTACTCAAAAAACACTCCCATGCACGTTAAATCACTGCTGCATGTAAGCTTCTGCATCTTCCAAACACAAACTTGCAGACTTGAGCATTTGATGCATTTCTAGCAAAGCATCACTACATCAACAGACACCTTCAAGTTTACCAATTTCAACTCCGGCTCCATCATCTTTAAGTGGTTCATCACCTGAATTTGCACCTCTATCTCTTGTACATACAAATTCATTAAATGATGCGAAATCACTGAATGTAAAACCTGATCCAACAAGCTTTAATTTACCACCTTCATATACTGAAGACAATAGAATCAGTAATGCCATTGCTTCAAGAGGTCTTGCCTCCGAGAATTCTTTGGGTGATCAACGAAATGAGAGATATGGAGGTAACGTACAATTTGCTTTTGCTTTTTCAAATTTTTCTCAGTTCATTTAGTTAAAACAAACTTAACAGTGGAAATCATCATTGAAGCTGCAGTGACCACGGGGACATTAGATGCCATTAGAGAAAGGATGAAGAGCATGCAATTGGCTGCAGCTGTTGGGAACCCAGAAGCTGGAAGCAGGCCTTTAATAAACAAGAACGATAATTTAAATCATGGAATCTCGAGTCAGAATCGTTAATCAGACCACCTGCTGTACAGGGTGCGGTTCTCCCCATGGATGAGAAGGCGTTATCTAGACTTCAAGCCCGCATGGAGAGACTAAAAAGTGGAACAATGGAACACCTTCAGAAATTTTTGAGCAGTACAAGGAGCTATCGCTCAAGTGTCTTTACGACCTCCGCCATAGGATGCCATTCTTGTAAATGGAAAGTGAGCGAGATTGATATGGAAGTGTAGCTGCCACTGTAATGTATATCTTGCATTCATTGTATACTGCAAATGATTATGGATTATGTATTCTTTTTTAGCGTTGTGGCAAAGTTTTGGTGAAGTAGCACACCCGACTGTGTGCCCTGAACTGTTTTGTTAGTTTTTAGCTATGCCGGATTTGTTGAAGCAAATGATAGTTTGCTGGAAACCTTTTTGCATGGCTGGTTTGAAAGTTTTGTGCCAGTTTTTGAATTAAAAAGGGGCTGTCTGTCAAGTGATATTTGTGTGTTGTTTAGGTGAAGATAGCCGGTGATTAAGGCCACAAAATCTAAATGAATTTGTGTTCGTTAAAGGTAGTTCAAATTGTCGTATTTTAAAGATTATTTTATACTGAGAAGTTGTTGTAACAGTGTTGTATTATGTCCATATATTTCTCTGTTTATGAATGAAAAACGCAGTCTATTTTGCATCAGTTTTTCTTCTGTTTTAGCTCTCTCTCATGCACGAATAACCTTCTTTCTCTTAGCTTTAAAACCCTGAAAACCTACAATTGGTATCAGAGCTCCTTTGATCCTTCAGGACCAGAATACTAACGCAAGAAAAGCTTCTCCATGGCATCCAGTTCTGCTCCAATCTCTGCTCCAGTTTTCAATGGTGACTAGTACCATGTTTGGGCTATCAAGATGAAAACATACCTAAGGGGCCATGGCTTATGGCAATATGTGGAAGAGGAGAAGCAAGTTCCCCATCTTGGACCCAACTTGACGCTTAACCAAATGAGAGTTCATGAAGAAGAAGCAGCCAAAGCTCCAAGAGCATTGTCTTGTATATATTCAGCCATGACAGATTAGGTCTTCTCTAGGATCATGGCATGTGAGACCCCTATACAAGCATGGGAAACTCTCAAGGAGGAGTTTGGAAGGAGTAACCAGACAAGGAATATGCTCAAGATGCAGGAGGTAGAATCTATCAAAGAATATGTGGACAGACTTATGGCTGTGGTGAACAAAATCAAACTACTAGGAGAAGAGCTAACCAACCAGAGGGTGGTGGAGAAGGTCCTAGTCAGCTTACCTGAGAGGTTTGAAGCAAAAATTTCATCCCTAGAAGACTCCAAAGATCTGTCCCGAATCAGCTTGGCTGAGCTGGTTCATTCACTTTAAGCCTAGGAACAAAGGAGGCAGCTGAGGCAAGAAGACTCAACTGAGGCAGCCATGTTTGCAGGTCAGAAAGGAAGAGTACAGGGAAAGGAAGACAAGAAATGCAATGGTGAAAAGAAAGGAAAAGAGAAGAGCTACAATCAAGGAGGGAAACGTGGTGGACAAAGATCATTTCCTCCATGTGTGCACTGCAAAAAGAAGAACCATCTAGAATCTAAATGTTGGTTCAGACCTGGCATACAATGCAAGTCATGCAAGCAGTATGGACACATAGAAAAAGTGTGTAAAAGTAAAGGAAATCAGCAGGAGTAGCAAGCTACAATGGTGGAGGTCCAGCAACAAAATCCAGAAGCAGAACAACTCTTCATGGCTTCATGCACGAACCACAACATGTGTGATGATGTATGGCTGGTTGATAGTGGTTGTACGAACCACATGACTCCAAATCTGTCAAGTTTTGTGAGCATTGATAGGTTTTTTCACTCCAAAGTCAAGATTTACAATGGAGAATTTGTGGAAGTCAAAAGAAGAGGTAAGGTTGCTGTCCCAACTCCATTAGGCACTAAATATATTGCAAATGTTCTTTATGTACCCGAAATCAACCAAAGCTTGCTGAGTGTAGGTCAAATGTTAGAAAAGAACTACTCCCTACATTTCCAAAACATGTCTTGCATTGTAGTAGACAACTTAGGGAATAAGTTGATGAATGTAAGAATGCTAGGGAAAAGTTTTTCAATTGAATGGAAAAACTCAGCTTTACATGCTTTGTCTGCAAAATGTGTTGAAACTGAAGTTTGGCACAAAAGACTTGGGCATTTTCATTATTCAGGCCTTAAGGAAATAAAGAGGAGAGAACTTGTTCAAAGTATGCCCGAAATTGAGGAGAAGGAAGGGGTATGTCAAGTTTGCCAGCTTGGGAAAATCAGCAGGTAACCATTTCCAGCAAATCAATCCTGGAGAGCTGCTGAAAAGCTTCAGCTTATACACATAGATGTGTGTCGTCCAATGTAGGTGCCCTTTCTAAATGGCAGCAAATATTTTCTGTTGTTTATAGACGACTTCACCAGGCTGTGCTGGGTCTACTTCCTGAAACAAAAAGGTGAGGTGGCTGCAATGTTTAAGGTGTTTAAGCAAATGGTGGAGAATGAAACTAGTCTGAGTCTGAAAACCATCCGAAGTGACAATGGTTCTGAGTATACCTCAAACCAGTTTCAAGAACTCTGTGCAGGATCCGAAATAAAGCACCAGCTGAGCTCTCCTTACACACCACACAAAATGGTGTGAGTGAAAGAAAGAACATAATTGTAATGGAAATGGCAAGGTGCATGCTGTTTGAAAAGAGACTTCCAAAAGTTTTATGGGCTGAAGCTGTAAATACAACAGTTTCCCTTCTCAACAGGCTGCCAACTAAAGCCTTGGTTAACAAAACACCATTTGAGGCTTGGTATGGAGTAAAGCCAAGCATCAACCACCTTAAAATATTTGGAAGCATTTGTTATGCTCATATTCCAGCAAGCAAAAGGAGTAAGCTAGATGAGAAGGCTAAAACTGGAATTTTTGTTGGTTATAGTAGCTTGTCCAAAGTATATAGGATTTACAATCCTAAGACCAAAAAGTTCCTGGTTAACTGAGATGTAAAAGTAGATGAAGAGGGGCTGTGGAACTAGGACAGAAACGAGATTGAAGGGAGTAATATGCAGGAACAAGGAGGAGACTTGATAGCTAATCAGGATGCTCCAGATTTCAACTCTGATTCTGAAGCTGATTCTCCAGTCAGGGGAACTAGACCTTTTGCTGAAATTTATGACAGATATAACCTGGCCTTGATGGAACCAACATGTTATGCTGAAGCAGCCAAAGTTAAAAAGTGGAGGACTGCAATGGAAGAAGAACTTAACATGATTAAGAAGAATGCAACCTGGGAGCTCCAGCAAGTCTATTCAGGTGAAATGGATTTATAAGAAGAAATTGAATCTTGATGGTTCAGTTAATAGACACAAAGCAAGGCTTGTAGTGAAGGGTTATGCACAGCAGTTTGGGGTGGACTTCACTGACACTTTTGCGCCAGTTGCAAGGCATGACACCATCAGAATCCTTCTTGCAATTGCAGCCCATTTCAAGTGGAAAGTCTTCCAAATGGATGTAAAATCTGCTTTCTTGAATGGGTGGCTTGATGAAAAGATCTTTGTGGAGCAACTCGAAGGGTATACGGTTGAAGGGCAAGAGGATAAGGTGTACCTCTTTAGGAAGGCTCTTTATGGATTGAAACAGACCCCTAGGGCCTGGTATAGCAGAATTAATGAGTTCCTAATAAGTTTGGAGTTTGAAAGAAGTCCAAATGAGCACACCCTATATGTTAGAGAAGTTGATAATGAAAGGATATTTGTATCCTTGTATGTTGATGATCTGCTGGTGACAGGGACCGACTCCACTAGGCTGCTGGATTTCAAGAAGGAGCTACACAAGGATTTTGAGATGACCGATTTAGGGGAGATGAGTTTCTTCTTGGGAATGGAAGTATGGCAGTCCCCTTATGGCATATTTATCTCCCAAGAAAGGTATGCTAATGAACTGCTCAAGAAATTTGCAATGGAAAACTGCAAACCTGTCAACACACCTCTGATGCAAAATGTGAAGCTGTGCAAAAATGATGGTGCTACTAAGGTTGATGCAGAAGCATAGTTGGGCGTTTGTTATACTTGACTGCAACAAGGCCGGAAATTATGTATGCAGCAAGCCTACTCTCTAGGTTCATGAATGAACCTAGTGAGCTGCATTTGCAAGCAGCGAAAAGAGTCCTTCGGTTTAAAGGATGTCCAGACCTAGGAATATGGTTTAAGGGAGCTGAAAATTTTAGTTTACATGGCTTCACTGATAGTGATTGGGGTGGCTCCTTGGAGGACATGAAAAGCACCTCTGGTTATGTTTTCTTTTTGAATGCATGTGCCATAAGTTGGAATTCAAAAAACCAAGAGGTGGTAGCACAATCCACTGTTGAAGCTAAATATGTTGCTGCTGCTGTAGTCAACCAGTTGGTTTGGCTGAGAAAAATCTTGAAAGACTTAAGGTTGGAACAGAATCAAGGAAATGTGCTGCACTATGACAACCAGTTGGCAATTGCAATGTCCAAGAATCCAGTACTCCATGGTCGCACAAAACATATAAGAATCAAGTATCATGCAGTGAGAGAGGCAGAGCAAAATGGTGAGGTAAAGCTGATTCATTGCAAAGGAGAGGAGCAAGTGGCTGACATAATGACCAAACCCTTAGGCAGATCCAAGTTTGAAGAATTAAGATTTAGACTTGGAGTTTCCAGCAAAAATATCAAGGAGGAGTGTTGAAGCAAATGATATTTTGCTGGAAACCTTTTTGCATGGTTGGTTTGAAAGTTTGGCGCCAGTTTTTGAATTAAAAAGGGATGTCTGTCTAGTGATATTTGTGTGTTGTTTAGGTGAAGACAACCGGTGATTAAAGCCACAAAATCAAAATGAATTTGTGTTTGTTAATGGTAGTTCAAATTGTAGTATTTTAAAGATTATTTTATACTGAGAAGTTGTTGTAATAGTGTTGTATTATGTCCATATATTTCTCTGTTTATGAATGAAAAACGCAGTCTGTTTTGCATCAGTTTTTCTCTTCTGTTTTAGCTATCTCTCATGCACGAATAACCTTCTTTCTCTTAGCTTTAGAACCTTGAAAAACCTAATGCTACTTTTCATACAATTGGGCCATAATTGCTACCTAATTCTATAATTTGTCTTTGCAGGCCTAAACGATGATTTTGAGCATAAATGACAGTTTTGAGCGTAAATTGTGTAACTTGAGCTTGGAAACTCGGAATGACCGGAAATAGGAAGCTTTGGAAAGCTAAGACGAAAGATACAACTTTCATGTTTGGGTTTTTAATTCTGACTGGACAATGGTGAAAACTTGGCTTGAAGTTGTGAAAGTACGCTGGGAACTGAAGAAAAACGTCTTGGACGTGCTTGTATTTCTGCCATAACTGATCTGTAGACCTCTGATTGTGCTGATTCTTGAACTAAAGGAATATAATTGACAGGGATACAATTCATATGTTTAACACTTTTCCAGACAGACTCTATCATGCTATTTTTTGGCCCGAAAGTCTTCGCCGCGGCAAAGACAAAGCTTCGCCTCGGCGAAACCTGCGTCAGATTTAAAAATAAAACGACATGTTTTGGCTGCTAGGGTTTGGTCCTTAAGTGAAGAGATATAAATTAGAGCAAAAAGGAAAGAAAAAGAGTCTTGGTTCGTCATTTGGGAGGCAGCTCATGGAAGGAGAAGATTATTGAAGATTTGGGCTTCAAATTAGAGAAGATTTCTCACTTTTTGTTGTTTTTCAATGATGAATCTGATTCAGTTGGTTTTTGTAATTTTATTTCGTTTTTGTGTATGAACTGAGTTGTTTAGCTAGGGTTTGATGTAACCTTGATACAATGATTCATTTATATGAATTGATTTACTTTGAGTTTTAATTCATGATTGAGTGTTTATCTCTTTGCTAATGACTTTGGATGCTTGAAACCATTCAAATATGTGTTGTTCACAATGAGACTGAGAAGTGATTTGGATTGTGCCTCTTGGGATAAATACCATAAATTAGCAAACGTAGAGATAGGTTTAGCGATCTATGAAATCTAGATAGAATTCCATAAAGCGTAAAGACTTGAACTATAATCTCATTTTGATGGGTGCGGAAGCTTAACGGGATAAGTAGGGAAATGTAGCCTGAGAAGGTAGTTTTACAACTTAGGGAATTTGATTTTCAATAAGGAATTAGAACTTGGGTAATGATTCTATTAATGGGTTAGCGTATTAGGTGAATAACAAACCCTAGCATGTTAGCATTGTTTAATAATTAAGTTGTGGGTTTTGCATTTGTTGTTTGTTAATCGCATACATCCAATTTTTGTTGCTTCAATTAGGACTTTAACTAGAAAAAACGGTACTTAGTAACACTATCCTCGTGGGAACGATACTCACTCATCAATTTAACTTAGTGCGACTAGTATACTTGCTACATATTGCATGTTGTAGGAAACACGCATCAGGGCTGTACCAAGAAGAATTTCCTACATGCACGCCACCTTAATTAGGTTGCCTAAGAAGAAGAAAGAATTTGTACAGTCCGCAAGAGTGCATGTAGATAGGATGTGACTCACTCACATGGCTAGGGTTCCGAATCCATGCATCAACCGAGTCCGATCAGCAAAGAATATGAAAAGAAAGAAAGAATAAGAGAAAGAAGAAGAATAAGAATAGAATAAGAAGAAGAAGAAGAAGAAGAAGAAGAAAGAATGAGAAAGCTTAAGCAAGAAAGAAAATAAAATAAATAGATAAGAAATAGAAAAGAAGAGAGAAAATGGATTCCTTGCATTAGTGCATGTGATCTCATTCAGGCATGTTACCATGACTTCCCATGGTTAGTGAGAATAAGAAAGAGAGAAGAACAAAAAGTAAGAAAGAACAGAGGGAATAAGAAAGAAAGACAAGAACAAAGGGAACTAGAAATAGTAAAGAAAAGAGAAGAACAAAGAGAGAATGAAGAAGAAAAAGAATAGAGTAAAGAAAGAATTCAAGAGAAAGTCACAAGGATGAAAGAGTAGAGGATTTACATATGAGCAATTGTGGCTCACCGTTGTTCTCCATATTTGTAGGAAATAGGCGAGAAGCGGTCGGGGGACATCAAGAAGTGCAGAGAAATGGCCCTATGTCCACCGTTGTAAAGCTCTTGCATATGTTTTTGTATTTGTAAATGATATATGTTAATAAAGAGAAAAATTTGGCCTATTACTTTCATTATAATTATTGATATCTTGTTATAATTTTAAGTAATTAGTGAAGAAAGAAGCTATTACATAAACACACCCACTCCTAATCAAGCTACCATATATTCCATCAGAATCCATCACTGACTCCCAACTCCTCGTACCTATGCCTCTACACCACCAACCACCTGATCTAGCCTGGTACATGGATTCAGGAGCTACAGATCACGTTACCTTTGATCCTATCACTTAGCAGCTAGCAAGAACTATGATGGGATGATCAATTGCAAGCGGCAGTGGTGAGTCTATAACAATCTCCATGTTGGTTTTCCTTATTACCCAGTGCTTTACTCTAAATGTTTGTATCAAAAATGTCCTACGTGTGCCTAGAATAACTAAAAACCTTCTTAGTATCTCAAAATTTACAAAAGACAATAATGTGTTAAATAGTTATCTATTATTATGAACACAAGCGGGAATGATAATTAAATATGAATATTGGTTTTCTCATGTGTTAGTTATTCTCTCTCATTCTTGGATTTCTCCCCCTTCTTTTAACACTTCTCCCTTTGTTTTCTTTCTGTATATTTACCCTTCTGCATTCCCTCTATTATATATTCTCGATTCCTATACTATCCAAATTTTTCTTCTTCAACTCCTCTATGACCCATTCATAACATTCATCTGCCTAGGAGTGCATTTCTAAGAACCCAATTTAAAGTTCCCTTTTTTGTTTGGCAAAGTTATATATAGTTTCCAATTAGTTCTTTGCTAACTTTGTATATGATTATCTTCTTCTCCAATTTAGTTTCTTAGTTTTCAGTGTCTACAACTATCCCTAATTCACTATCCAACAATACATACTTCATCTATATGATAATGGCTGCGTGGCAAGGGTTAGAAAAAGTTTCTAAAATGCACAAAAATAGAAATGCACATTCACAAAAAGGAAAGTAAGGCGCACTCTATCAAAGAATAAGAGGAGGCAAAGACATAAAAATAGATCATGCATCATGATAATAAAATTGCATTTAAAAAGCAGATGCGACCAAATGCAATAGGAAAGAAATAGGAAAGATAATCCAATGAAAATATTACCAGGATTTCTGGTACAATAATATGAAGTTTATATTTGTATATATGTATGTATGTATGTATGTACGTATGTATATTCCTATTTTACCCTTACACCTTATGATAATTCCAATTATGCCATACATGCATTTACCGATATACCCTAACTTTCAATGGATTTAACACATGTTCTTGGTCATTTTCACTTCCCACTTTTGCATCTGGTTGTGAGTGAAAAGACCATTTTACCCTTATTTAATTTCTTTCTATTACTTTACAAACACGTATTTATCTCGGCATCACATCACGTGTATTTTCCATAATCTTTCTACCACTCTATTCTCATGGCTAGCACACTTAATATATTATATTTATCATACTCACTTTTCACTTGAACACGTGATTCTGTGTGAAATGACCATTTTACCCCTATTGAAACTGTTATGGAATTCCTTTATAAAAACAGTTAAATATATTCACTATGACTATAAAATAATCCCCACCATATTTCTGAATGTGGGTATTACAATGCATCAGTACCAACTACTTACTCTGCTCCAACCTATCCAACATATTCCTTTCTTATCACACATACTGACTCACTCTTTCCTTCTGCACATCAGAGTCAATTTCGAGGACCTATCGGTGTTACCTTTCCACTTTACAAAGCACCCGGATATAAGTCTTTTGGCAAAGGCCGAGGCAGAGGTGTTGGCAGAGGCAAACCAGTGTGTCAAGTATGTAGCAAAGTTGGCCACACAGCGGCAAATGTTATCATAGGTATAATTCAACCTATAATGGGGCTCCACCTGCTCAATCTCAATTTGGCACTTCTGCTCAATCTCAGTTTGGTGCTTCAGTAACCCAGTATGGTGCTTCTCATCCTCAATTCATACATTATGGAGTTCTTGCCCGACTTCTAGGCTTGTTGGAAGGGTTTCCTTTGGGAACAATCTGTCTCATGGATAAGGACATCATGGTGTCCCTTTCTCCATTCAACAGCAAACCTCATCATAGCCTAGCTTTCCTGTCCCAAGCCAACAACTAAATTGTAATGCCCACTTTGAGGTGCATAGCTTATTCATGTTTATTTGCCTTTAAATGTTGTTTGTTGGCCCTTAGTTAAACTGGTATGGTGATATTGTTGTGTGGTTGCCCTGAATTTGGTGAAGACTTGGCGAATTAGAGAATTAAATACTTCACCGGGGCAAAGAATAATCCTCACCGCGGCGACGTATGCTCTGTATTTTTTCGTCGAGGTGAAGAAAAATCTTCGCCGGGGCGAAAGTCGGCTGAATTTCTTGAGAAGTTTCTAGATGAATTTTCTATATGGGTAAACTGACCATTCTACCCCTAATTAGCAGGAACAGTGGGGAGTGTAATGTAAGAAAATTTCATGGAGAATGCATTGGAGATGGGGTTGTATTTGTAAAGAATTAAAGGGTAAATATGGAATTTCTAAGAAAGTGTAAGGGCAAAATGGGAAAGAATATTTATTTATATGAGCTAATAAGGGTTTAGCCTTACAAGCCCTCCCATTCTCTACACCCCATACACCACTTCCACTCTCCATTCCTCTCATCTCTTCACCAATTTTCTAAAGGAAATTGAGGGCTTTTGGTTGGATTTTGATAGGGATTTGATCCTAAGCATTAAAAGGTAAGGATTCTTGCTCTAGTTATGAAATTAATTTGTGTAAGTGTTGAATTCTTATTAAGTTTATGCTTAGGGTTTGAGAGAACGAACAAGTCTACCAAAGATAGAGGGATTCTTGTGGACTTACTCAAGCATAAGGTAAGAAAATCCAACCCAAGCTAAGCTTCAAGTAATTAAGTTGTGTAGAGATTTTATATGCATGTATATGCTTATAATTTTGAGATTGATTGTTGAGAATGATGTTTTTGATGAGTAGATGGCTTTTGATGAGTAGATTTAAGCCATGAGAAGTGGAGTTGGTATGACGGTGACCAAGTGAAGTTTGGTTGAATTTAGAAAGAATTTGAGTAGAATATTTGAAGTGTATTTTCCTGGCCAGGATTTGTGATAATTCAAGGGAGTTTTACTCCAATTATGGATGGTTTAAGAAAGAAGGAAAATTATAGCTAAAGTAGAATTTAATTATGCATGCTTGTTGTTTGATGAAATGCCTAAGAGAAACATATGCATGAGTAGAGAAAACTTAATTTTGTGCAACATTGCATATTTGCATTACATGCTTGCACTTAAGAAAGAAGTATGAGCATGAGCCATCCACATGCATATATTTGCATATGCATGAGAATTTAACGAAAGAATAAAGAACTTTAAGAATAAAGAGAAAGAAAGAAAAACACTAAAGGATTAAAGAAAGAAAAGTGCTAAAGAAGAGAAAAGAATAGGTTGTTGCGATGGGGAACCCGTGGGTGACAAGAAGAAGAATTCCCACATACATGCTGCCTTAAGTGAGTGGCATAAGAAGAAAAAGAATTTGTACGACCTGTAAGAATGTATGTGGATGAGGGCTTGATAATCATATTCTACACTATGATTTTGCATTGAATTTTGATAGGACTTATGATACTTTTCATACAATTTGGGCCATAATTGCTACCTAATTCTATTAATTTGTCTTTGCAGGCCTAAACGATGATTTTGAGCATAAATGACAGTTTTGAGCGTAAATTGTGTAACTTGAGCTTGGAAACTCGGAATGACCGGAACTAGGAAGCTTTGGAAAGCTAAGACGAAGAGCTACAACTTTCATGTTTTGGGTTTTTCCTAATTCTGACTGGACAAAGGTGAAAACTTGGCTTGAAGTTGTGAAAAGGACGCTGGGAACTGAAGAAAAACGTCTTTGGACGTGCTTCAGTATTTCTGCCATAACTTGAGCTGTAGACCTCGGATTGTGCTGATTCTTGAACGACCAGAAAGATAATTGAAAGGGCTACAATTCATATGTTTTACACGTTTCCAGATTCTAACTATATCATGCTCAAATTGGGCCTGTAAGTCTTCGCCGCGGCGAGGAAAAAGCTTCGCCGCGGCGAAACCTGCGTCAGATGCAAAAATAAAACGACGCGTTTTGGCTTGCTAGGGCTTCGTCCTTAAGTGAGAGAGGTATAAATTAGAGCGAAAAGGAAGAGAAAAGAGGCTTGGTTCGTGATTTGGGAGGCAGCTCATGGAAGGAGAAGATTATTGAAGATTTGGGCTTCAAATTAGAGAAGATTTCTCCATCTTTTGCTTGCTTTTCAATGATGAATCTTGATTCAGTTTGTTTTTGTTGTTTTATTTCGTTTTTGAGTATGAACTGAGTTGTTTAGCTAGGGTTTGATGTAATCTTGATACAATGATTCAAATTTATATGGATTGAATTACTTTGAGTTTTAATTTCATGATTGAGTGTTTATCTCTTTGCTTAATGACTTTTGGATGCTTGATCACCATTCAAATGTGTGTTGTTCACAATGAGACTGAGAAGTGATTTGTGATTGTGCCTCTTGGGATAAATACCGTAGATTAGCAAACGCTAGAGATAGGTTTAGCGATCTATGAAATCTAGATAGAATTCCACAAAGCTTAAAATCCTTTGAACTATTAATCTTCATTTTGTTGGGTGCGGAAGCTTAATAGGGATAAGTAGGGAAATGTAGCATGAGAATGTATGTTTTACAACTTAGGGAATTCGATTTTCAATCAAGGAATTAGAACTTGGGTAATAGATTCTATGAATTGGGTTAGCGTATCTAGGTGAAATCAACACCCTAGCATTTGTTAGCATTGTTTAATTAATTAAGTTGTTGGGTTTTGCATTTGTTTTTAGTTTGTTAATCGTCCATCAATCCAATTTATTGTTGCTTCAATTAGGACTTTAACTAGAAAAATCGGTACTTAGTAACACTATCCTCGTGGGAACGATACTCACTCATCACTTTATTACTTAGTGCGACTAGTATACTTGCTACATATTGCATGTTGTAGGAAACACGCATCAGGGCTGTACCAAGAAGAATTTCCTACATGCACGCCACCTTAATTAGGTTGCCTAAGAAGAAGAAAGAATTTGTACAGTCCGCAAGAGTGCATGTAGATAGGATTGTACTCACTCACATGGCTAGGGTTCCGAATCCATGCATCAACCGAGTCCGATCAGCAAAGAATATGAAAAGAAAGAAAGAATAAGAGAAGAAAGAAAGAATAAGAATAAGAATAAGAAAGAAGAAGAAAGAAGAAGAAGAAAGAATGAGAAAGCTTAAGCAAGAAAGAAAATAAAATAAATAGAATAAGAAATAGAAAAGAAGAGAGAAAATGGATTTCCTTGCATTAGTGCATGTGCATCTCATTCAGGCATGTTACCATGACTTCCCCCATGGTTAGTGAGAATAAGAAAGAGAGAAAGAACAAAAAGTAAGAAAGAACAGAGGGAATAAGAAAGAAAGACAAGAACAAAGGGAACTAGAAATAGTAAAAGAAAAGAGAAAGAACAAAGAGAGAATGAAGAAGAAAAAGAATAGAGTAAAGAAAGAATTCAAGAGAAAGTCACAAGGATGAAAGAGTAGAGGATTTACTTATTGAGCAATTTGTGCTCACCCCGTTGTTCTCCATATTTTGTAGGAAATAGGCGAGAAGCGGTCGGATGGACATCAAGAAGTGCAGAGAAATGGCCCTATTGTCCACCGTTGTTAAAGCTCTTGCATATGTTATTTTGTATTTGTAAATGATTATATGTTAAGTAAAGAGAAAAATTTGGCCCTATTTACTTTCATTTATACTTATATGTATTATCTTTGTATAATTTTTAAGTATATTAGTGAAGAAAGAAGCTATTACATAAACACACCCACTCCTAATCAAGCTTACCATATATTCCATCAGAATCCATCACTGACTCCCAACTCCCTAGTACCTATGCCTATCTCCACCACCACACCACCTGATCTAGCCTGGTACATGGATTCAGGAGCTACAGATCACGTTACCTTTGATCCTCATCACTTAGCAGCTAGCAAGAACTATGATGGGACTGATCAATTGCAAGTCGGCAGTGGTGAGTCTCTAAACATCTCCCATGTTGGTTTTTCCTTATTACCCAGTGCTTTATACTCTAAATGTTTGTATCTAAAAAATGTCCTACGTGTGCCTAGAATAACTAAAAACCTTCTTAGTATCTCAAAATTTACAAAAGACAATAATGTGTTAAATAGTTATTTCTATTATTATTGAACACAAGCGTGAATGATAATTAAATATGAATATTGGTTTTCTCATGTGTTAGTTATTTCTCTCTTCATTCTTGGATTTCTCCCCCTTTCTTTTTAACACTTCTCCCCTTTCCTGTTCTTTCTGCTATATTTTACCCTTCTGCATTCCCTCTATTTCTATATCTTCTCGATTCCTATACTATCCAAATTTTTCTTCTTCAACTCCTCTATGACCCATTCTATAACATTCATCTGCCTTAGGAGTGCATTTCTAAGAACCCAATTTAAAGTTCCCTTTTTTTTTGTTTGGCAAAGTTATATATAGTTTCCAATCTAGTTCTTTGCTAACTTTGTATATGATTATTCCTTTCTCCAATTTAGTTTCTTAGTTTTCAGTGTCATCAACTATCCCTAATTCACCTATCCAACAATACATACTTCATCTATATGATAATGGCTGCGTGGCAAGGGTTAGAAAAAGTTTCTAACATGCACAAAAATAGAAATGCACATTCACAAAAAGGAAATGTAAGGCGCACTCTATCAAAGAATACGAGGAGGCAAAGACATAATAAATAGATCATGCATCATGATAATAAAATTGCATTTAAAAAGCAGATGCGACCAAATGCAATAGGAAAGAAATAGGAAAGATAATCCAATGAAAATATTACCAGGATTTCTGGTACAATAATATGAAAGTTTGTTGAAGTAAATGATATTTTGCTAGAAACCTTTTTTGCATGTTTGGTTTGTAAGTTTGGCGCTGGTTTTTGAACTAAAAGGGGTTGTCTGTCAAGTGCAGTTCTTGTCCAATTTGGAGATGTATTTGTGTGATGTTTAGGTGAAGATAGCCAGTGATTAAGGCCACAAAATCTCAATGAAATTTGTGTTTGTTAAGGGTAGTTCAAATTGTAGTATATTTAAAGATTATTTATACTGAGAAGTTGTTGTAATAGTGATGTATTAGGTCCATATATCTCTCTGTTAATGAATGAAAAATACAACTTTTTGGAATCAGTTTTTTACTCTTAATGTTAGCTCTCTCTCATGCACAAAAATCCTTCTTTCTTTTAGCTTTTTAACCCTGAAAAACCTACAATTGGTATCAGAGCTTCCTTGATCCTTCAGGACTAGAATACTAACGCAAGAAAATCTTATCCATGGCATCCAGTTCTGCTCCAATCTCTGCTCCAGTTTTCAATGGTGATCAGTACCATGTTTGGGCTGTCAAGATGAAAACATACCTAAGGGGCCATGGTTTCTGGCAATATGTGGATGAGGAGAAGCAAGTTCCCCAACTTGGACCAAACCCGACACTGAACCAAATGAGAGTTCATGAAGAAGAAGCAGCCAAAGCCCCAAGAACATTGTCTTGTATACATTCAGCCATGACAGATCAGGTCTTCTCCAGGATCATGGCATGTGAGACCCCTAAACAAGCCTGGGACACTCTCAAGGAGGAGTTTGGAGGGAGTAACCAGACAAGAAATATGCAAGTTCTAAACTTGAGAAGAGAATTTGAAGTACTGAAGATACAAGAGGAAAAATCTGTCAAGGAATATGTGGGCAGACTTATAGCTGTGGTGAGCAAAATCAAACTACTAGGGGAAGAACTAACTAACCAGAGGGTACTAGAAAAGGTCCTGGTCAGCTTACCTGAGAGGTTTGAAGCAAAAATTTTGTCCCTAGAAGACTCTAAAGATCTGTCCCGAATCAGTTTGGCTGAGCTGGTTCATTCACTTCAAGGCCAGGAACAAAGGAGGCAGCTGAGGCAAGAAGACACAACTAAGGCAGCCATGTTTGTAGGACAGAAAGAAAGAGTACAAGGAAGGGAAGACAAGAAATATGGTGGTGAAAAGAAAGGAAAAGAGAAGAGCAACAATCAAGGAGGGAAACGTGGTGGACCAAGATCATTTCCTCCATGTGTGCACTGCAAAAAGAAGAACCATGAAGAATATAAGTGTTGGTTCAGACTTGGCATACAATGCAGGTCATGCAAGCAGTATGGACACATAAAAAAAGTGTGTAAAAGCAAAAGAAATTAGCAAGAGCAGCATGCTACAGTGGTGGAAGTCCAGCAACCAAATCCAGAAGTAGACCAGCTCTTCATGGCTTCATGCACAAACCACAGCATGTGTGATGATGTATGGCTAATTGACAGTGGTTGTACAAACCATGTAAAACCCCCCTCCAGTCAGGTATCCTCTGAATATCCCTCAATGAGAATCCCGAGGATACATGTCTGGAGAACGAGTTATATTTAGAAAAAATCTGTATAAGGATAATAATAATAATATCCAAAACATGCATATAAAATGTCACGCAGGATCCAAACTTATAATTTACAAACTTTAAGAAATTATACAATCAAAACATATTTATAGGGTGGAAGCTTCCAAAGGTATTTCACAAATATTTATCATTTACATTATTTACATCAAGATAAAAACATCGAGATGACAATAAATCATCTCCCCTCACGTGTAGTCCCGCTGTCTCTAGCATCCCTCGCTTCTAGTCTACCTGCAAAGCAATCAACAATGAAAGGGTGAGCGCTAATCGCTCAGTAAGGAATGATCTGTTTCATTCTGAATGTACTATTTGATCTTTATTTAAACATATTTGTTAACACATCACTTATCTTTTACATCTAGGGATACTTCCCCTTTTATTACTAATTCATATGCTTTTCATCATTTTATCCCATGGCTAGATAAACATCAATGTGTACACATACAAATAAGTATGTAAACATAGTACACACACATCACATGTCATGACATAACATCTAAAATCATCTAACATGAGTATAAATCATCTCATGATGTAAATAACATCATAACTCATGTAATGCAACTAAATGCATATGAAACATTTAACGTCTAGCCGATCGGACCTTTCTTAGCATCTTAAGCACTTCATATCATCTAGCCTCAAATTTCATCTAGAGCTCATATCATCGGGAGGCGTGCTTACGCGTTATTTAGCATCTAAAGCATATATTCATCTTTCCTCAACCGGTATACGAGGATATGCTTACGCGTTTTCCATCATGTCTATATGCATCTCTATCATGTCTATTTGCATCTCTAACATCTTATGGCATGTAAATACATATTTTGGTGAGCTTAATACTTTTAATTCATCTATGGATTATCAACCCATTTACATTACCTCTTGCTCACATACATCATCTTAAAACATGTATTACATTGCATCTTCATGCCATTTCATAACATTAATCATGCATTGACATCATGACCATGTATATCTTTCAAAGATCATCTAACTAATGGGTAAACATTAGTACATGGCATACTTACAATAATACATTAATAATCAATTCATAATCATAAGAATTGATTATGTTAAATCTTAAACTTTAATAACCAGTTTATGCTTCAGGCCATTTTCCATCCTTTTCTCAAACGAATTGGCTCTTGGCATAAACATAAAAGTTATAGGTCTGTGTCTTAGCTTTCTAATGCTTCAAGAATCATCTCATTTCGATTTTTATAACTCAAGTTATGGTCGAAATACTGAAGCAGGGTTAACAAAACCCCTAAGCCCATCAAATCCGAATTTTCATATTAACTATGCCACATCAATTCCTATTGACATTAACCAATAGGTTAACTTATGGATCAAATAAACCTCCCCTTAATAGTCTTTAACATCTTAAAGGAAGTGTAAAATCTCATTCCCATAATCATCCATTATTGCTATAACATTGTAAGCTAATGCAAACAACACATCAACACTTCTAATAGCAACCATTCAACACCATGTGGCCTCCAATACTACAATTTTTGCCACAATCAGTATCCACACTTCATTTTCTTCAATCAAACATAACAACTCATAAAACATAAATAGCAATAACTTCATGTATAATGAATTCAAGGCAATAAGTAGAATAAATGAGTTCAACTACACTTGCCATCAACTAATTCTATGCCTTAAAGCTTTAATTTAAGGTTTCATAAAAATCTACAAACCCTAGCATAAACCCTAAAGTCATGGGAGGTTCTTCCTTACCTTTTTAAAGACTTCCTCCAACAAATCCTTTGCCTTTGACTTCTTTTACACCTTAATCCTACATATATAACATTATACCTCAACATCTACCTCAAATCTTCAAATCACATCAAAACTAAAGTTTTTAATCCTTACCTTAAACCCTTCAAATTGAAGATCCAAGGCTCCTATCTTGTTCTCCTTGAAAAATTATGCAAAACTCCTTGAAAACCTAGAGAAAGAAAGCTTGTTTCATGGAAGATTTGAGAGAAAATGGAAGAAATGTTGAAGAAAGGCTCTCTCCTTTGGCTTGAACGAATTTCATCTCATTTATAGGAAAATATTTCATTTATTTTCCAAAATTATGCAATTGGCCCAATTATTTTAATTGTATAACTCATAAGTCCTTAATTCTTCATATAAGGGCATTTTGGTCATTTCACACTAGACATAATTATTACTTAATTAATGCCATTAAATGCAATGAAGCCTACTCATCCTTGAATTTTTCAATGCTTATCCATAGGCAAAATAACCATTTTGCCCCTAAGCCTCTCTATGGATAATTGATTCATACCATTCCAAATGAATTGACTATTTTGCCCTTAGTTAGATTTTATGCTTTTTAACATAAAATTAACATCTAAAGGACTATTTTGAGTTAGGAACATACCTTTGATATCTTGGGTATTACAAACCACATGACTCTAAATTTGTCAAGCTTTGTGAGCATTGATAGGTTTTTTCACTCCAAAGTCAAGATTGGCAATGGAGAATTTTTGGAAGTCAAAGGAAGAGGTAAGGTTGCTGTCCCAACTCCATTAGGCACTAAATATATTTCAAATGTCCATTATGTACCCGAAATTAACCTAAGCTTGCTGAGTGTGGGTCAAAGGCTAGAAAAGAACTACTCCTTGCACTTTCAAAACATGTCTTGCATTGTAGTAGATAACTTATGAAATTAGTTGATGAATGTGAGAATGCTAGGGAAAAGTTTTCCAATTGAATGGAAAAACTTAGCTTTACATGCTTTGTCTGCAAAGTGTTTTGAAACTGAAGTTTGGCACAAAAGACTTGGGCATTTTCATTATTCAGGTCTTAAGGAAATGAGGAGGAGAGAGCTTGTTTAAAGCATGCCCAAAATTGAGGAGAAGGAAGGGGTATGTCAAGTTTGCCAACTGGGGAAAATCAGTAGGCAACCATTTCCATCAAATCAATATTGGAGAGCTGCTAAAAAGCTTTAGCTTATACACACAGATGTGTGTGGTCCAATGTAGGTGCCTTCTCTGAATGGCAGCAGGTATTTTCTGTTGTCTATAGATGACTTCACCAGGTTGTGCTGGGTTTACTTCCTGAAACAAAAAGGTGTGGTGGCTGCAATGTTTAAGGGGTTTAAGCAAATGGTGGAGAATGAAACTGGTTTGAGTTTGAAAACCATCCGGAGTGACAATGGTTCAGAGTATACCTCAAACCAGTTTCAAGAACTTTGTGCAGGGTCCGGAATAAAGCATCAGTTGAGCACTCCTTACACACCATAGCAAAATGGTGTGAGTGAAAGAAAAAACAGAACTGTAATGGAAATGGCAAGATGTATGTTGTTTGAGAAAAAACTGCCAAAATTTTTCTGGGCTGAGGTTATAAATACAGTAGTTTACCTTCTCAACAAGCTGCCAACTAAAGCCTTGGATAACAAAACACCATTTGAGGCTTGGTATGGAGTAAAGCCAAGCATCAACCACCTCAACGTATTTGGAAGCATTTGTTATGCTCATATTCCAGCCAGTAAGAGGAGTAAGCTGAATGAGAAGGCTGAAATTATAATTTTTGTTGGATATAGCAGCTTGTCCAAAGCATATAGGATTTACAATCCTAAGACCAAAAAATTCCTGGTTAACCGAGATGTAAAAGTAGATGAAGAAGGGCTGTGGAACTGGGATAGAAATGAAATTGAAGGGAGTAATATGCAGGAACAAGGAGGAGACTTAACAACTAATCAGGATGCTTCAGATTTCAGTTCTGATTCTAAAGCTGATTCTCCAGTCAGGGGAACTAGACCTTTGGCTGAAATTTATGACAGATACAACTTGGCCTTGATGGAACCAACTTGTTATGTTGAAGCAGCCAAAGTTAAAGAGTGGAGGACAACAATAGAAGAAGAACTTGACATGATTGAGAAGAATACAACCTGGGAACTAGTAACCACACCTGCCGGAAGAAAGATCATTCAAGTGAAATGGATTTATAAGAAGAAATTGAATCCTGATGGTTCAATTAACAGACACAAAGCAAGGCTTGTAGTGAAGGGTTATGCATAGCAGTTTGGGGTGGACTTCACTGACACTTTCGCACCAGTTGAAAGGCATGACACCATCAGAATCCTTCTTGCAATTGCAGCCCATTTCAAGTGGAAAGTCTTCCAAATGGATGTAAAATCTTCTTTCTTAAATGGGTGGCTTAATAAAGAGATCTTTGTGGAGCAACCTGAAGGGTATACAGTTGAAGGGCAAGAGGATAAGGTGTATCTCTTTAGGAAGGCTTTTATGGATTCAAACAGGCCTCTAGGGCCTGGTACAGTAGAATTAATGAGTTCTTGATAAGTTTGGGGTTTGAAAGAAGTCCAAATAAGCACACCCTATATGTTAGAGAGGTTGATGATGAAAGGATATTTGTATCCTTGTATGTTGATGATCTACTGGTGATAGGGACTGATTCCACTAGGCTGCTGGATTTCAAGAAGGAGCTGCATAAGGAATTTGAGATGATCGATTTAGGGGAGATGAGTTTCTTTTTGGGAATGGAAGTGTGGCAGTCCCCTTATGGCATATTTATCTCCCAAGAAAGGTATGCTAATGAACTACTCAAAAGAATTTGCAATGGGAAACTACAAACCTGTTAACACACCTCTAATGCAAAATTTGAAGCTATGCAAAAATGGTGGTGCTGCCAAGGTTGAAGAAACTAAGTATAGAAGCATAGTTGGGTGCTTGTTATACTTGACTACAACAAGGCTGGACATTATGTATGTAGCAAGCTTACTCTCTAGGTTCATGAATGAACCAAGTGAGCTGCATTTGCAGGCAGCAAAAAGAGTCCTCAGGTACATTAGAGGATGTCTAGACCTGGGAATATGGAGCAAATCAATTGAATTGATTTTAGGCCAAAGATGTTTCTGCCGTGGGAGTGTTTTGGAGTGGCTGCTGTGTGTTTTAATTTCAAGAAGAAATCAATTAATTAATCAATTAACACACACACCTTTCTTTTTATAGTTAATCAATTTGCCCTAATCCCATACGGAATAGGCTTGGGCTCTAACCCAAACGCCCCATGTTGCCAAACACTCCCAATTTAATATTTTATTTTTCCATCATTATCTCAATTAAAATCAATTCATATATTTTAAATAATAAATAATATATAATAAATATATATATATATATATAATATAATATATATATATATATTTATATATATATATATATATATATATATACACACACATTAACATTTACAATAATGATAATATATATTTAAATATGTGCGAACACACATTTAAACGTATTTTCACTTATTATTTTCTAACAAATTAAATAAGCTACGACCTCAGCAAATTTAATTGCACTGTGAAATTACCAAAATACCATTTTGCCTTAAAAGACAAAAACGCCCTTCTTTCTTCTTGGATCTAAATTGTCTTCTATGTGTGTGACCCATAGGCTCCTCATCATTCGGCAGTGTATAGTATGGCGATTAACACCCATTAATCGTCTCACTATACACGACCAAGATTGGCCCCTAGCAAGGCATCATGGCCACCATAGATTCGGATTCAGCAAGTATCTACCTGTCAACGATATGGTTACCGTGCAATTCAATCCTTTCATCATATGTTATCTCACGAGACGAAGGCATAGAAATAGTGTCAACCTTCGGTTACTCTCGATATTATGATTCAGTTTCTGGACCAATGACTCGTATTATAAACTGGATAGAGCAATACTCAATCCCACTGTGGCCACAGTTTTAGTGTCATTGCCATATACTGAATTGCGCCGTGAGATATTCTCCCGTACTCGGGAGTGATGAATCCTCTGTCAATCCACCATAGTCTTGATACACTCCTTGATGCAACCAATCACCACCGTATTGACAGCTCTGAAAAAACTACTTTAGGCTAGTGTCAAACTGCACCAATCGGTGCACAAGGCGATCCAGGTGATCTCAGTCTAAGGATCACATACACCACCATTCTTTAAGGATTTGTTCCATAGACACTAGGTCACCATCCATGGAAACCTCTAGTGTGTCAGTCTAGGAACTCGCTATGGTGTATCGCCTACAGCAATCACCCATGTGTTGCACCCAGGTTGTCACCAAACAACATTGACAATTGAGATTATCACTGCCTTCGACAGGGTTGTTCAACACTATGATAGCCTTACCGTATTATCTGTGCCCTTACTTTAGATAATACGGGGGCTACGGACGTTTCTAGAATGGCCACCATATGTGCTCATAGGGTTCTTACTATCAAGTTTGAAACACTTGATGCCCTCGTCACGGTTCTACCATTCTAAGGACATATATCATATATATTGCAATAATAATGATTTACGCGATATAGAATAAAATGCCTTTTATTGATTAATGAACATTATTACAAAGAGTCAATTCTACAATAATTGATTGGCTCTAGGGCATCTACCTAACAAACATATATTATACTTTTTTATAAGATTTTTTATTACATCAAAGTATTTAATTTACTATAACAAATAACACAATTCTCATTAGTGTATCAAAAAATTGTCATTATTTTAACATATATTTAAGATATACGATCAAGGCAATCTATTAAAATAGAAGGTATAATATTATATTTTATACTTTTTTTTTTTAAATGAGTTGATGTTACATCAGAAGACATTATAATTATTACTTAAGATGATAATTTTATTATAAGTTATAAAACGTAATATCATAAAGATTTAAATTATTTCCAAAAATTATAACAAGAAAAATGAATATTTCAAGTATATTTTTGTATGTGCAAAAAGTCTTACCTAGTGTTTAGTAAAAAAATTAAATTAAAGTGTATACATGGTAACAGTTGTTATAGGTGGACAACGGAAACTTTATATAAAAAATATCAATACTCATCTCTTTTCAGTGTAATAAATAATTTGTTTTGGACAAGGATGACATTATCATAGTATTAAGAAAGAAACAGGGGTGAAATGAAAATAGAAATAAAAAGGGTATAAAGAAGAAGAAGACAAATACGGTTTGAGTAGAATTAGAAAGTAAAAATTTTGGAGGCAATTTATAAGGAGGCGGCAATTTTGTTTTTTAATTCCCTCTTGAATATATAAAAATTAAAGCTTCAAACTATTTTTAAATATTTTTCCTATTTTAAACATCTTTTCTATGTTAATTCAATTGTATATATACAATTAAAATTCTAAACAATATTTAAGTATCCTTTCCTTCCTATTTTAAATATCTTTCTTAAGTCAATTATATATATACAATTAAAAATTAAATTCTACTTTTAAACATATATCCTATTTTAAATATATTTCCTAATTACCTCTTTACTAACCCTTCATCATTCTCTCTCTCTCTCTCTCTCTCTCTCTCTCTCTCTCTCTCTTGTCTTTATAGAACTTATAAATTTGAGAACCAACTACTCCTTTTTGCTTTTACTAGGAACGCCCCCAACATCCTTCTCAGTGAAACTTCTTGTATGTCCCTCTTTGCTCCACTTTTTATCATTTCTCTTAATGCAAATATTGCTTTTTTTTGTTTTTGTTTTATTGTCTTTTCTTACCTCATCTTCATCTACAAACAACAAAATGTTGAGATGAAGCCGCCCTTTTTCTCCTGAATTTGGGAACTTGAAACAATTGTTTTGGTGCATATAAGTTTTAACATTTTCTTATTTGATTTTTCTCATTTGGTGTATATAATTTCTGTCAACAATCTAAAAATACTAAACATGCCGACTACCGATTGCTGAAAAGATCCTTTATGAATTATATTTTATTAGCTATATTATAACCAACATATATAGGCACAAGTAAATATAAAAATTTATTAAAGTCTAAACATTTTATTCATTCATGGTTTCTAAATCAAAGTCAGTCTTGATATCAGTTGTTGTGCTGAGGCTCCTAACACTTGGATTGTTAGCTGCTTCTATTGTTTTATTGTATCTAGATAAATTCACTCTTAGTGGTGATACCAAAATTTCTTTCAAGAATGTTATTGCGTACAGGTAAAAATAATCTCCTAAATTTTTAGTTAAACAAAAAAAAAAAAAAAAAAATTGTTGAATTTTAAAAAGCATCACTGCAAATTTTATATTTAAAATGTGAATTGGTGCAGATATGTTATAGCAACAGGAATTATCGGCTTCCTTTACACGCTTGTTCAAATTCCATTTGCAGTATACCATGCTTCTAAGGGAAAGAGGCTTATCCGAAATAGGTGTCTTCCAGAGTTTGATTTTTTCGGTGATAAGGTAATAATACATTTTTGTTACTTTTTATGCTTTAATGGGATGCATTTATCAATCCTTTGGAAGTAAATTATTTAATTAATGTTGTTAGTTAATTAATTACTCAACTATTTTCTAAATGTATTACTAAATAATCCAATAGTGGAGTGACTTTACTTATTTTTTAATACAATTTGGTGTGACATAAATATATATAATTAATGTAATATTATATAGAGGTTATTATTAATTTTTTTTTTTTTTTTTTTTTTTAACAGAATGAAAAAATGATCAAGGAGGGACCATGAACACATGAATGCTTTCATATTTATATCAATAAAATAGCTATAGTAGACTATCTTTAGCTTTTATGAGTTAAATGTATTAAAATTATAATGTTGTTGACTTTATATATTTTAATAAATTTTTCCTTGTTATAATTTCATCTTAAGTTAAAAGTGATACATGGATTCATAGTTTTGATAATGATAATAGCTGTACATTCCATTGTGGGAAAAAAAAAGGGTAATTATTTATAATTTTATTTATTAAATGTGAAATGTATATATAAAATTGTCGGATCAAATTGATATAAAGTAACTTTTGTTACTCTTTTAAATTGCTGACAAGATATTTTTGTTACTTTTAATATTAACAAAAAAATTATATAAGGTCTCAAAATTTAATGACTTAAATTTTTGTCACTACACTTTTCATGTTTTTGACAATAATATTTCTATTGCTATTAACAAAATTTGATAAATATAATTTATCACGATTTTAATTTCCCCATAATTTCTTTTTTTCACTTGAATATTCTTTTCACGAAAAAGATTCATCACATTTTAGAAGCACAGACATGAATATTTTTATCATTATTAAGATGTCAAAAAATATTTGTCACGCTTATATTATTTTGACAATAAAAAATCTGTCATGCAAAAATATTTGTATCAAAAATTATTTGTCATGCTATTAAATTTTTTACAAAATTATTTCTGTCACTATATAATTTTTGACAAATAATATTGTCATATAAACAAACATGTGACGAAATAAATGTTGTCACAATAAAGTCAATGACAAATAAATTTCTGTTACTATTAAAATTATGAACAAATAATTTAGTCACCATTTACAATTGTGACAAAATCAATTTTGTCATAATATATGATTTTTTCACCATAAAGCTTATCATTTGGTCTTTAAATGTAAATCAATTGTGATAAAATATTACTTGTAATGATAAAAATTGCTTTCTATTGTTACAAATAATTTATCACAATAAACTAGTTTAAAGTGACAAATTATTATTGTCACAATAAATAATTAGGCTATGGTGACCAAACACTCTTTCGTCACCATACACTTAAGAGTACGAGCTTAATGTGACCAACCTAATAACCAATATAATTCCTCACATTAAAGAAATGGTCACAATTTTGATATTTATAGTGACAAATTATTTTGCTGTGAGAAGCCTAAATTCTTGTAGTGAGTTCTAAAGCGAATTTGAAGCACTATGAAGCTTATTCCCATTGGAAAGCATCGAAGATCAACGATTCAAGCAAGAAAGCAAGCGGAGGGCAATTCTGTAATTTTAGAATTGTTCAGCAAGGTTCGCCGAGGTGATAAACTCTCGGGAATTCGTTGCCGCGGCGAAGTTTATTCTTCGCCATTGGAAAGCATTGAAGATCGAAGATTCAAGCAAGGAAGCAAGCGGAGGGCAATTCTATAATTTTAGAATTGTTCAGCAAGGTTCGCCGCGGTGATAAACTCTCGGGAATTTGTTGCCGCGGCGAAGTGAATTCTTCACCGCGACGAAGTTTGCGATTTTTAGTTTTCTTCAAAACACATAGTTTTATTTTAGGAAAGTTTTTAGGTTTTTGGGCGGACTATTTAAGAAAAAAATTTCCATTTTGAGAGGGGTTCGTCTGGTTTTAGAGCAGCTTTGACATTTTGGGAGAAGAGAAGAGAAGATTTGAGATTTAACCTTGTGGATTCATCAATTAAGGGAGATCTTTACTCTTTTCTCTTTGCTTCAGCATGTTGAACGTTGTTTTTACTGTTTTTCTTTCGATTTGTGTTAATTTCGTTATGAGCTAACTCACTTCGGATTAGGGTTTTGATGTAATTAGGATTTCTATAGTTAATAAATAGATTATTGCTGCTTTTACATTCTATTGCATGGATTGTGTGATTATTCTGATTTTTTTATTGATTTTATTTGTTGAACATGATGAGATTGAGAAATGAATCATGTTGAGCTTCTTGGGTAATCACCATTGTTGTATTAAACGCTAGAGATAGGTTTGAGAATCAATGAAATCAATCTAGGATTCCATTAGCTTAATGAACTTGGATCTATTAATCTTTAATTTGTGGGTGCGGAACTTCAATAGGGCAAATTAGGAATTCATAGCCTGTGAGTGTGAGTGTTCAATTTGTTAAGTATGTTTTACAACTTAGGGAATTCGATTTACAATTCGTGCATGTGAGTGTAGAAGTAGCATAACTTGTAGAATTAATCCATAGAGTCCTAATAATGTCAAAACCCTAACCGTTTGCTTTACCTGAATTTACTCCTACTTTAATCTTGATTTCATTAATTAGCTTTTTAATACTTAGTAGATTTTGCTTTAGTTTAGTTTTAGATTCTCCCATAAATCCAAACACTTTCAGTTCCTCTAACTTGAAAACAAATAGGAAAATCAATGCTTAACAACCAATCCTCGTGGGAACGATACTCACTCATCACTTTATTACTTTTGCGATTAGTGCACTTGCTATTTTTCATGTTGTAGTTACAACGCATCAAGTTTTTGGCATCGTTGTCGGGGATTGATTTTTGTGTTAACATTGAAATTTTCTTGTGTTAGCTAGATTGGAGTTTTTTATTTATTATATATTTTTTTAATTGTTTATTGGTTAATTTTTGTTGTTCTTTTTTGTTAGCTTGTGATCTCACTTTTTCTCTCTTTCTGTGTATTTTATACGAAGAGCGAGACGTCATCCAGTGGTTCCTGTAGATCCAGAGATTGAAAGAACCGTAAGAAGACTTAACAGAGAGAGAAGAGAACGAGAGGCCCTGGTTGTTGAGATGGCAGAAAATAGAACACTAAGGGAATTTTCAGTTCCCACGGTTGATGGCAGTGGGTCAAGTATAACTCGACCAACAGTACAAGCCAATACCTTCGAAATAAAGCTGGCAATCATCCAGATGATCCAGCAGTCGGTACAGTTCAAGGGAGATTTGAACAAATCTACACATTGCAAACTTTTTAGAGATTTGCGATACCTTTAAGTCAAACGGAGTGTCAGATGACGCAATTAGATTGAGATTGTTTCCTTTTTCATTCAGGGATAAGGCAAAGGGGTGGTTAATGGCACTACTACCAAGGACGATCACAACCTGAAATGAATTAACACAGAAGTTCTTGACCAAATTCTTTCCTCCAGCAAAATCTACGAAGATGAGAAATGATATCACATCGTTTCTACAGGAAGAGTCTGAATCATTATATGAGGCATGGAAAAGATACAAGGAACTACTGAGGAGGTGTCCACACCATGGGTTGCCAGTTTGGATGCAAGTCCAAACATTTTATAATGGATTAATGGTTAATGTGCAAACGATGGTAGATGCAGCATTGGGAGGAGCGTTGCAAAATAAGACACCTGAAGAAGCTTATGAGTTGCTTGAAGTTCTGGCAAGCAACAATTATCAAATACCGAATAAGAGGATACAATTGAAGAAATCTATGGGTCTTCATGAAGTTGATGCATACATGTCCATTTCAGCCCAACTTACAACACTTTAGAAATAGTTAGGAAGTATGCAGGTAAATTCTATTCAAGCACCTAAACTAACTTGTGATTTGTGTGTAGGTAGTCATGTGAGCAGTGAATGTCAAGTGGGGAACACATTTGCTTTAGCGTCTTCATCATCAGAACAGGTTAACTACTTGGCAGGAAATCAAAGACAACAGAACAATCCATTCTCCAACACGTATAATCCTGGTTGGAGGAATCATCTGAACCTGTCTTAGGGCAATTAGAATTAATAGAATCAGCAAAACAATCAATGGAACCAAAGAACGATGCCAAACAACCAAGCGGGGGTGAACAATTAACCAGGAGATCAAAGAGTGACAAAATTGGAGGATATGTTCAGAAAATTTATGCAAGAGACCATAGGTTTCATGAATGAGATGAGGATGAATTTCAGAAACCAAGGGGCGTCTATTCGGAACTTGGAGGTACAGGTGGGTCAATTGGCTGATAAGCTCAATGAGAGACCACAAGGTTCCTTACCAAGTAACACAGTGACAAACCCACGTGAACAAGCAAATGCAATAACACTACGGAGTAGGACAGTCTTGGAAGAGGTGGAACAGTCAGGGAAAGAATGAAGCCCACCAAAAGAAAATGAAGATTCCTATGAGGAAGTTGACGAAGAGATCATTGTTGAAGAGAAACCAACCAGTTATAGGGAAGATGAACAAAAGCGGGAAGAGAGGCAAAGGCAAAAGAAAGAGAAATTGCCATTTCCCGAGATACCACCAGAGTTGGCACATCACACCCATTCTGTGCCTTTTCCTCAGAGACTCAGAAAGAAAAATCAGGATAAGCAGTTTTCCAAATTCATTGAAATATTAAAAAAACTACATATTAACATTCCTTTTGTAGATGCATTGCAACAGATGCCGAGCTACTTAAAATTTCTCAAGGAGATTTTATCAAACAAAAGGAAGTTAAAAGATAAGGAAACAATGATGCTCACGGAGGAGTGCAGCGCCATTTTATAGAAGAAGCTGCACCCGAAACTCAAAGATCCAGGGAGTTTTACTATTCCTTGTGTTATAGGAGACATTACTTTTGATTAAGTTTTATGTGATTTTGGTGCAAGCATAAACCTAATGCCTTTTTCTGTTTTCAGGAGATTAGGGATTGGAGAAGTGAAACCCACGACCATATCTTTGCAGCTTGCAGATAGATCCATCAAGCATCTAAGGGGCATAGTTGAATATGTGTTGGTAACGGTGGACAAAGTTATCTTTCCTGCGGACTTTGTTGTGTTGGACATGGAAGAGGACAAGGAATGCCTCTCATCTTGGGGCAACCATTTTTTGCCACTGGAAGAGCCCTCATTGATATGCAAGAAGGAAAGTTGCTATTAAGGGTTCAAGATGAAATAGTAACATTCAATGTTTTTGAAGCCATGAAATTTTCATCAGAGTCAGATTCATGTTTTAGTATAGACGTGGTGGATAAACTAGTAGCAGAGGCTATTGAAGAGAACACCCCTCAACTACCTCTAGAAGCTTGTATTGCCCAAGAAAAAATAATAGAGGTAGATGAGCCAGCGAAGAATAAGTATGCTAGATTTTTGGAAGCACTTCAGTCGATTAATGTGAGCCACGATCTAAAATTTGAAGAATTTGATATTGAGAAAGAGAAGGAAAAGGCAAGAATAGAAGAACCTCCAAAACTTGAACTGAAGCCTTTACCTTCTCACCTCAAATATGTGTATCTTGGTGAAGCAGAAACCTTTCCAGTGATCATCAATTCAAGGTTGAGTAATTTAGAAGAAGAGCGGTTGATTCGGGTACTAAGAGAACATAGATCAGTAATTGGATGGACTATTTCGGACATTAGAGGCATCTCTCCATCGTTTTGTATGCATAAGATACACATGGAAGATGATGTCAAGCCTAGGGCACAACCATAACAGAGATTGAATCCTTCGATGAAGGAAGTGGTGAGAAAGGAAGTGGTGAAACTTCTAGATGAGGGCATAATTTATCCTATTTCTGATAGTCCATGGGTGAGCCCAATGCAAATGGTTCCAAAGAAGGGAGGTATCACAGTGATAAAGAATGAAAGCAATGAATTGATACCAACTAGGACAGTCACAGGTTGGAGGGTATGCATTGACTACAGGAAATTGAATGAAGCGACAAGGAAGGATCATTTCCCACTTCCTTTCATCGATCAAATGTTGGAGAGATTGGCAGGGCATGCTTACTATTGTTTCTTGGATGATTTTTCAAGTTATAATCAGATCACCATTGCTCTTGAAGATCAAGAGAAGATGACATTCACTTGTCCCTATGTCACCTTTGCCTACAGAAGGATGCCCTTCAGGTTATGCAATGCACCAGCCACATTTCAGCGATGCATGATGTCAATCTTTGGTGACATGCTAGAGCGGTTTATAAAAGTCTTCATGGATGACTTCTCTATTTTTGGTTCGTCTTTTGACAATTGTTTATCTAATCTCTCATTTGTTTTGTAGCGATGTCGGGAAACGAATTTGGTGCTCAACTGGGATAAATGCCACTTCATGGTGTAGGAGGGAATAGTACTCGGTCAAAGAATTTCAAAGGATGGCATTGAAGTGGATCAAGCAAAAACAGAAGTGATTGAGAAGCTGCCACCACCTGTAAGTGTTAAGGCAATTCAGAGTTTCTTAGGCATGCGGGGTTCTATAGATGGTTTATCAAAGATTTTTCTAAAATCTCTAAACCCTTTTGCAATTTACTGATTAAAGATGTTCCTTTTGATTTTAATGATGAATGCATGCATGCTTTTCAAACTCTTAAGAAATTGTTAGTGTCTGCACCTATTATTACAGTTCCTGATTGGGAATTACTGCTTGAATTGATGTGTGATGCTAGTGATTTTGCATTAGGAGTAGTTTTAGGATAAAGAAAGAACAAAGTGTTGCATGTAATTCAGTATGCTAGAAAAACACTCACTGATGCACAGTTAACTTACACCACTACTGAAAAAGAGTTGTCAGCTGTGGTTTTTGCATTTGACAAATTTCGTTCTTACTTGCTAGGTGCTAAGTTGATAGTCTATCTCATACCTTTTTCAATTCTATTTTTCTATTCCTAATTTGTGCATAATGTGACATTGGGGACAATGTCATTTTTAGTTTGGGGGTAGGAAAATTTCGAAAAATTTTTTATTTGTGTTTAGTGTTTTCATGTTTTGTTTTGCTGCGCCAATGATGAACTGCATAAGTTTATGATGAGAATAGGATTGTTGGGATTTTATTGTTGAAAAATGTTAAGCATTGCTTCAAGTTTAGGTTTGTTGACTTGATTGCGCCAATGATGAATTGCATAAGTTTATGATGAGAATAGGATTGTTGGGATTTTATTGTTGAAAAATGTTAAGCATTGCTTCAAGTTTAGGTTTGTTGACTTGATTTAGCTTGAGGTTTGTTGAGTGGTTCAACCACCATTTCCATTATTTTGGCATGCTTAGATTCATTTTATGTGGTTAGGTGAAGTCTTGATAATGTTGGGGGACTCTAGAACCTAGTTGAGAAGTGCTTGAGGCGAAATTCTAGGAATAGACATTATTAAGGAAGTGATTTAGGCAGTTTTTCGAAACGTTTGAGCCTTTCCAGCCGACCATGAAAATTTATCCTTAGTCACCCATTTGAGCCTTATGAAATCGTCGTTGTTTTTTTTTTTTTTTTTTCCTTGTGCAACCAATAATGCCCAAACCTTTCACCCTAAACACGTTTCACAACCCTTAAGAGAATTTTGAACTTAATGCAAACACAAAGAGCTTGGAAAGTTGTGTGAGATGCTGATGAACTAAAAGATCAGTTTGGGGGTCTTGAGAAGGGCAAGAAGAATAAAAAGGGTAATTAACCTTCAAAAATTTAAAAAAAAAGTTTAGTGTTTGCGTTACAAAAAAAAAAAAAAAAAAAATGTAAAGTTTTTAGAAGTGCATTCAGAATAAAAAATAAGAAGTGCACATGTTTGAGGCTTATAATATGGTTGACACCTTGAGCGGTGGTTGAGAAAGAAAGTGGAAGTTGATGTAGTTCTTAGTGTTTGCTTAAGGGAAACCGAGTTCTTTTGCTTTGTCTATCTTTTCCTTTTCTTTAGAGCCCACTAACCGAGCCTAACGTTGAAAGCTTGTAAAGGCCTTTTGATCCTTAGTGATGTCTAATCCTTATTAGTGGAGAGTAGTTCGATACTTAGGCTTATGGAGTCTGTCGCCATTTGATAAACTTTGCATTTCCGCATAAAATAATCCGGGAAGTTGGGATGTGGACTGAAGTGGGGATCACCTACTCAGGGGACCAATAGAGAAAGATAGTCAATGCAACTAATAACTTCTTGGAGTGTTGAGCATTTTCTAGTAATAATTGTTCAACAATTTTTTAGACTGGTATAAATTCTAGGCAGTTTGTTATGTTTGAGCCTGAGTCTAATTTTTCTCATTTCATTTTCAATTTTATTGTTTTGTGTTTGGTGTTTTTCTTTTTGTTGTGTTTTGTACCTGATGCTTAGGGACGAGCATGTCTTTAGTTTGGAGGTATTTGATAATCCGAGGATTATACTGTTTTATTTAGGCTTTTTGGCCAGATTTTTGGATACTTCTTATGTCGTTTTTGCCTGAATTGCAACTTAATTTCACATATTTTATGTTTAAGGCCAAAACATGCACTTTGAGCAAATAATGAGCGGAATCGAGTTCTTGGACCCAGAAGTGAGCGAATCTCAGAATTCGGAGAAGTTCTGAAGCGGATTTGAAGCACTATGAACCTTGTTCCCATTGGAAAGCATCGAAGATCGAAGATTCAAGCAAGGAAGCAAGCGAAGGGCAATTTCATAATTTCATAATTGTTCAGCAAGGTTCGCCGCAGCGATAAAATCTCGGGAATTCGTTGCCGCAGCGAAGTCTGCGATTTTTAGTTTTCTTCAAAACGTACATTTTTATTTTAGGAAAGTTTTTAGGTTTTTGGGCGGACTATTTAAGAAAAATTTTGCCATTTTGAGAAGGGTTCGTCTGGTTTTAGAGCAGCTTTGACATTTGGGAGAAAAAAAGTGAAGATTTGAGATTTAACCTTGTGGATTCATCAATTAGGGGAGATCTTTACTCTTTTGTCTTTGCTTCAGCATGTTGAACGCTGTTTTTACTGTTTTTCTTGCTATTTGTGTTAATTTTGTTATGAACTAACTCACTTTGGGTTAGGGTTTTGATGTAATTAGGATTTCTATGGTTAATAAATAGATTATTGCTGCTTTTACATTCTATTACATGGATTGTGTGATTATTCTGATTTTTTTATTGATTTTATTTGTTGAACATGATGAGATTGAGAAATGAATCATGTTGAGCTTCTTGGGTGATCACCATTGTTGTATTGAACGCTAGAGATAGGTTTGAGAACAATGAAATCAATCTAGGATTCCATTAGCTTAATGAACTTGGATATATTAATCTTCAATTTGTTGGGTGCGGAAGTTTAATAGGGAAAAGTAGGAATTCATAGCCTGAGAAGGTATGTTTTACAACTTTGGGAATTCGATTTACAATCCATGCATGTGAGTATAGAAGTAGCATAATTTGTAGAATTAATCCATAGAGTCCTAATAAACTCAAAACCCTAACCATTTGCTTTACTTGAATTTACTCATACTTTAATCTTGCTTTCATTAATTAGCTTTTTAATAATTAGTAGATTTTGCTTTCAGTTTAGTTGTAGATTCTCCCATAAATCCAAACACTTTCAGTTTCTCCAACTTAAAAACAAATAGGAAAATCACTGCTTAACAACCAATCCTCGTGGGAACGATACTCATCACTTTATTACTTTTGCGATTAGTGCACTTGCTATTTTGTGTGTTGTAGTTACAACGCATCAGTTAGTTCATACTAAAATTAAAGCAAATCAAAATAAAAGCTACAAACAAAGAATTCAACATGATGGAATAACGAAAAGAGAACAAAATCTTCCATATTTGATGAATCCAAAAAGTTTCAATCTCCAATCTTCTCTTCTTTCTCCAAAAGTGTCGAACTCCCTACAAAATAACTAAGTCCCACTTATATAGTCGATCCCAAAACCCTAAGACTCTCGCATAAAAATTAAAACGCACAGTTTCAATAACTGAAAATTGCAGAGTTCGCCGCGGTGAAGAATAAACTTCGTCGCGACATCGAGTTGGCTTCTAATTCACTATCTAACCCGAGAGTTTATCGCCCCGACGAAAAAAGAACTTCGCTGCGGCAAACTTTTCTGAACTATTCTAAAATTATGAAACTACCCTCTGCTTGGTTCCTTGCTTGAATCTTCAATCTTTAGTGATCTCCAATAGGAACAAGCTCATAGTGCTTCAAATCCGCTTCAAAACTTTCCCAAATCCTGAGATTCGCTTGCTTCTGGGTCCAGAAACACAATTCCGCTCAGTATTTGTTCTAACTGCATGTTTTGGCCTAAAACATAAAATATATGAAATTAAGTTGCAATTCAGGCACAAACGAAAGAAGAAGTATCCAAAATCTGGCCAAAAATCCTAGATAAAACAGTATAATCCTAGGATTATCAGTAACCCTAGTGTCTATGGAAAAAAATCCTCTAATGAATGGTGGTGCATGTGATCCGTAGACTTGAGATTATCAGAGCGCCTTGTGCACCGATTGGTGTAGTTTGACACTAGCCCAACGCAGTTCTATTTAGAGCTGTCAATACAGTAGTGATTGGCTGCATCAAGGAGTGTATCAAGACTATGGTGGATCGAAAAAGGATTCATTACTCCCAGGTACGGGGGAAGTTATCTCACGGCGTAATTCAGTAAATGGCAATGACATTAAAACTGTGGCCACAGTGGGATTGAGTTGTTGCTCTATCCAGTTTATAATTCAAGTCATTGGTCTAGTAACTAAACACATAATATCGAGAGTAACTGAGGTTGATACTATTTCTATGCCCTGCTCTAGTTGAGATAACAGATAATGAAAGGGTTGGATTGTACGGTAACCATATCGTTGACAGGTAGCTACTTCACTGAATACGAATCTATCGGGTGGCCATGATGCCTTGCTAGGGGCCAATCTTGGTCTATGTATAGTGAGACAATTAATTGGTGTTAATCGCGATGCTACACACTACCGGTATGATAAGGAGCCTACAGGTCACACACATGGAAGATAATTTAAGAACCAGTTTATAAGAAGGGCGTTTTCATCTTTTTAGGCAAAAAGTGTATTTTTGTAATCTCACAGTGCAATTAAATTTGTTGAGGTCGTAGCCTTTATTTAATTTGATATTAAAATTAAATATATGAGATTATGTTCAAATATGTGTGCGCATATATTTAAAGAAATTATCATTATTGTTAAATGTTAATATATATATATATATATGAATTTAATTTAATTGAGATAATGATAATTAAAATTAAAATATCTAAATGGGGCTGTTTGCATACAAGGGGAATTGTTTGGGTTGGTGCCCAAGTCTAGTCCAGATGGAATAGGGCAAAGTGTGCACTATATAAGTGCAACACTTTGTGAATTAAATAATTCATTCATTCAATTTTCCAACCCCCTTTCTCTTCTTCCCACGCCAGTTTGCCTTTTTGCTTGAATCAAATATTATTTGATTCCTTCTTGGTTCTTAAGGCTAAAGAGGATGTAGGAAATCCCTCTTTAGTTCCTCGAGGTTATTTTCATGTGGACTACGGTTGGTTTGATCCTACCCTTAGGTTGATAGCGAAACCTATTCAGAGATAAGTTGAAGGAGCCTCCAAACGTGCGTATGATTTCTTAACTCTAGACTGTATTTTCTATAGATTTTAATTTATTATATAAACTGTAAATTTGTGCCTTGATCTTGGTTCTAAGGAACAATCCATGTTGTAAATTATTTTTTGCTTTCTACTGCCATGACTGGATCTTTTCCTAACAGTGGCATCAGAGCCTTGGTTACAAAATTTTAACATGTTATTTTGTTAAATCTGCAAAATCTGCTTTTGAATGAGTGATTCAGTTGATCAATTAGTTTAATAATGTGTTGATGAATGTTATATTGGTTGGTTGGTATCCTGGTCGAATGCTTGTGTATTCGATTTGATTTGGATACGTGTTATTACATGAAAAACTGCAAAAACGAGAACTGTACGATTCTGGGATTTGCAGACTTCGCCGTGGCGATGTTCTTGTTGGAATTTTCAGGGTAGCCTGTTTCGCCGCGGCGACGAAGTTGTTGTCCCAATTCTGTGTTTTTCGCGAAGGGACCAAATTACAGTTTTTAATAACCTATAAAGCCAATAACCATTCTGAACATATAAGAGGGTAATTAATAATAAACTCACCCAATTCAAAAATTGATTGTTTTTGAAATGTATGCCATGTACTTGTTTGTATATTGCATGGTGCCCGATACATGAGCCCTATGACCTATGGTGAATGTTTTAAATTATTTTTGGGTATGTATGGTTGTAAGTTTTAAAATAGGGCATGCATGTCCTGCCTTCCTTCCCCTTCTCGATGTACATTCTCTTCTCATCTCATTCCCCTCGAATGTAAATCGAGGTTTCTAAATTTATTGATGTAAAATTACTTTAAGATTAATTTTATTGTAAATTTAGTATGATGTTTTTTTAATGTACTTGAGGCGGATCAAAGGAAGAGGCAATTGTACTTGAAGACTCAAGATATTCATTACAGGACCCCTAGGTGACGTATCGATTCCTCTAGGCTCGAGGAAATCGGTTTTAGTTGGGCCATGTACCGACACATTTTAATATTTTGTTTAGAATGCATGTTAAGATTGAATGTTCAATAACATGCCAAACAATGTTATTCTAACAAAGATAATAATCTGGTGAGACACTAAATAACAAACCCTCAATTAAAGTATATTAAGTCATGTAAGCCTTCCATCACCATGGTTTTAGTCAAACCACTGTTCGTCGGAACCTTGTTCGCCAAAGCGAAGGGTACACTTCTACCAGTGGAGGTTAAAATTCATTGGAGTTTTTCTTAATGGTGATGGGTCAACTTAAAATGATGGTTTTGCTTGTTCACCAAAGTGAAGGTTGATAAACGCGTTAGAAGTACACATATTGTGTGTACATGGTGGCATGTAGTGTCCACTCTACTGATATTGAGAATCACACTTGAGGATGATGGTTGGGGCCATTGGATTGTGTGATTGGCGTGTTGGCTTTATCACATTTGAGGTTGATAGTAGGAGCTATCAACTGGTGTGGATTAAGTTTGTTGGCCTACCTAATCAACTCATTTTGGCTTGTTCGCCAAAGCGAAGGTTTGAAATAGGCAAGATGGGATTTCAGTCCACTAGGAAAGCCAACGGGCTTTCTCGATTTAATAGTGAGGGCTATTGACTTGAGGAAAATAGTGGGAGCGTCATTTAATAAAAAGACCATATTAAATAATAATGACTTTGTCTTTTCTACAATTGTCGATTCACCAAAATGAGCATTATGAACCTGCGACCGATAATCGAGAAAGAAAACAGGTTGGATGGATCGAATTTCTCATACTAGTATCGTAATCTTCGGATTATACTTAAGTTGGAAAACAAATTGTATATCCTTGAAAAGCCATACATGGCTGAGCCTGATCCTAATGCCACTTAGGAAGTAAAGGATACTTATCAAAAGTTCCTTGATGATGCTGATGGTGTTCAATGCTTGATGTTACCATTGATGACACCAGTGTTGTAAAAGCAGCATGAGAATATGGATACCGTTACCATTATTCTACACCTCAAGGAACTTTTCGAAGGGAATGCTCGACATGAGAGGTACAAGGTGTCAAAAGCATTGTTTGGAAGTCGTCGGACTGAGGGAGCCCAAGTTGGTCCTCATGTGCTCAAGATGATCGAGCACATAGAGAGGCTTGAGACTTTGGGATTTGAGTTAGATGCAGAATTACAAATGAATTTAATTCTGCAATCCTTGCCTGACTCTTATGCACCGTTCATAATGAACTTCAATATGAACACAATGGTGAAAATCCTGTCAGAGCTTTTGAACATGCTGAGGACTACAGAACAAGACTTGAAGAAGTCCAAGCCTGTTTTACTAGTTGTGGTACTCATATTTGTACTGATGTGCAGGGACTAAGGTAGAGTAGAGTGCTCGCTAAGGGAGAGGTGGACCTACAAGTTGGAAATGGAGCACATGTGGCTGCATTGGCTATAAAGACTTACTGTTTATCTTTGCCTATGGGCTTGTTGTTGGAACTATATAACTGTTATCACGTACCTTCTATTTCTAGAAGTATTATTTCAATATCCGCTTTGGATAATATAAGGTATCATTTTGAGATATCTAATGGATTGTTATCCTTTAGTTTGCATGATAGTCTATTTGGATTTGCAAGGTTATATAACAAATTATATGTTCTTGATTTAAACAATAAAGATATTCTAAATGTTGAAACCAAGAAAGCTAAACATAGCGATCAAAATTAGAGATATCTTTGGCACTGTAGATTGGGTCATGTTAATAAGACCCGCGTTGCAAAACTTCAAAGGGATGGAGTTTTGGACCCTTTTGACTTTCAGCCATTTGAGGTATGCGAGTCATGCCTATTAGGCAAGATGACCAAGTCTCCTTTCACAGTACAAAGTGAAAGGGCTACTGAACTGTTAGGCATCATTCATAGTAATGTATGTGGTCCACTAATAGTTGAAGCCAGAGGTGGATATTCATACTTCATCACATTTACTGATGATTTCAGTAGATACAGTTATGTCTACCTTATGAGACATAAATCTGAAGCCTTTGATAAGTTCAAAGAATTCAGGAATGAAGTACATAATATGTTGGGTAAAAGTATTAAAGCTCTTCAGTCGGATCGAGGAGGTGAATACTTAAGGTCAAGGTTTTCTGAATACCTGAAGGAATGTGGGATAGTATCACAACTCACCCCAGCACAATGGAGTATCTAAAAGGAGGAATATGACCTTACTTGACGTGGTTAGGTCCATGATGAGTTTTAGTGATTTACCTGCATCATTCTGGGCTTATGCCCTAGAGATTGGGACTCACATTTTGAACCATGTGCCGTCAGAGTCTGTGGATAAGACTTCATATGAGCTATGGAGTGGGCGAAGGCCCAACTTGTCTTATCAAAGGATTTGGGGTTATGAAGCTTATGTTAAGAAATTGACTTCGAACAAGCTGGGCCTAAAATCCTGTAAATGTATATTTGTGGGATATCCAAAGGAGACCAAAGGATACTACTTCTACCACCTAGAAGAGCGCAAAATTTTTGTTGTTCGTTCTGGTGCCTTCCTAGAAATTAATTTTTTTCTAAGAAGTACTAATGGAAGAAAAGTAAAACTCAATGAAGTTCTAGAACCACAAATTATACTAGATGAAGGATAGGATGATGTGTTAGAGTAGATGCCCTAGAGCCAATCAATTATTGTAGAATTGACTCTTTCTAATAATGTTCATTGATCAATAAAAGGCATTTTATACTATGTCACGTAAATCATCGTTGTATGTATTGATATATGTCTTTAGAATGGTAGAACCGTGACGAGGGTATCAAGTGTTTCAAATCTTGATAGTGAGAACCCTATGAGCATATATGGTGGCCATTTTAGAAACGTACGTAGCCCCAGTATTATTCTGAAGGGCACAGATAATATGGTAAGGCTATCATAGTATTGAACGACCTTGTCGAAAGGTAGTGACTGATCTCACTTGTCAAGGTTGTTTGGTGACAACCTAGTGCAACACATGGGTGCTTGCTGTAGGCAAGTTCACTGGACTGACCCACCAGAGGATTCCATATGGATGGTAACCCCAGTGTCTATGGAACAAATCCTCTAACGAATCGTGGTGCATGTGATCCTTAGACTTTAGATCATCGGAGCTCCTTGTGCACCGATTGGTGTAGTTTGACACTAGCCTAACTTAGTTCTTTTCAGATTTGTCAATACGGTTTTTATTGGCTTCATCAAGGAGTGTATCAAGACTATGGTGGATAGACAGAGGATTCATCACTCTCGGGTACGGGAGAAGTTATCTCATGGCGCAATTCAGTAAATGGCAATGACACTAAAACTGTGGCCACAATGGGATTGAGTTGTTGCTCTATCCAGTTTATAATACAGATCATTGGTCCTGTAACTGAATATACAATATCGAGAGTAATCAAAGGTTGACACTATGTCTATACCTCGGTCTCGTCGAGATAATTGATGATGAAAGGATCGGATTGTATGGTAACCATATCGTTGACAAATAGGTGTTTCGCTGAATCCGAATCTATCGGGTGGCCATGATGCCTTGCTGGAGGCCAATCTTGGTCTATGTGTAGTGAGACGATTAATTGGTATTAATCACGATACAACACACTACCAGTATGATAAGGAGCCTACGGGTCACACACATAGAAGATAATTTAAGAACCAGTTTACAAGAAGGGCATTTTCGTCTTTTTAGGAAAAAGGTATTTTGTTAATTTCACAGTGCAATTAAATTTGCTGAGGTCATAGCCTTTATTTAATTTGATATTAAAATTAAATAATTGAGATTACGTTTAATTATGTGTTCGCATATATTTAAACAAATTTTCATTATTGTTAAATATTAATATATTATGTATATTAATTGAATTTAATTGAGATAATGATAATTAAAATAAAATATCTTAAAGGGGCTGTTTGGATACAAGGAGTTGTTTGGGTTGGTGCCCAAGCCCATTCCATGATGGAATAGGGTACACTTTGTGAAATAAATTAGAGAATTCATTTTTCATTCACAAAAGAAAAACTCCAGCCCCTTTTCTCCTCTTCCCATGCCAGATTTATTTTTGCTTGAAATCAAATTTTATTTGATTGCTTCTTGGTTCTTCAAGGCTAAAAAGGATCTAGCAAATCCCTCTCTAGTTCCTTGGGGTTGTCTTTGTGTGGACTACATTGGTTCAATCCTACACTTGGGTGGTAGCAAAATCCATTCAGAGACAAACTTAGAGGAGCCTCCAAACGTGCGTATGATTTCTAAACTTTAAACTGATTTTTTTGCAGATTCTATTATAACATATAAACAGTAATTTTTGTGCCCTGATCTTGGTTCTAAGGAACGATCTGTCATGTAAATTAGTTTTGTTTTCCGCTGCCATAGATGATCGTTTCCTAACAAATCTTTTCATCACAATCTTTGTGGAGTCTTGCATAGAACTGTTCAGAGTTGCCAAAAGCCTGAATGGCACCAGAGGGCATGTGAGGCAAGACCAAAGGTTGACTAATCTTTGGGAAGGATGAAAATCAGGGTTGTGGCCATGCTGATGAAGAATCAAAAGGATTTAGCACCAAAGACATTTCAAGAAAAGTCTATGGTTGTCTAAGTTTTTGCTTAAGATATTCCTATTAAAGTGATACCATTTGAGTTTTGAGCGACTTTAGTTCTACTTCCTTCTAGAGAAATTGAGCTGAATAGGTATGAGAAATACTGACAATGTGCATCAATTCCTAATGGAGCTGATCAATCTGTTTTTTTTTTTTTTTTTAAACAAGAAATCAGCATGGTGAGGTTTTGAGACTATGAGTCCACCTAATGAGTTACCAGATCCAATTTTTGTTCAATTTTTGTAATGGTTTTATTTTGGACTAAAGCATTTTCAGTTTGCCAATTAAGAACTGCTTCAACTTGGGAGAGTTTTGGTGTGGAGTGTCAGGAAATGATCCATTGAGGCAGCGGAAAACAAAAAAAAAAAACAATAATACAAGGATTGTTCCATAGAATCAAGATCAGGGTACAATTTTACAGTTTATACCAAATAAGAATTTGTAGAAAATTAATCTAGAGTTTAAGAAATCATACGCACGTTTGGAGGCTCCTCCAAGTTGTCTCTGAATATATTTTGCTACCGACCCAAGTGTATGATCAAACCGACGTAGTCCACATGAAGACAATCGCAAAGAACTAAGGAGGGATTTGCTAGATCCCTCTTTAGCCTTAAGAAACAAGAAGAAATGAAGAGTATTTTGATTTTCAATAAACAAACAAGTCTAGCATGGGAGAGAGGAAAAGGGCTGTGCGTTTTTCTCTTTTACAATTAAAATGAGTTGAATGAATTTTCAACTTTTTCAATTAACCTTTTTCTTTTATAATAAAGTTTAATTGCCCTATTCCCATATGGAATAGGCTTGGGTTCCAACCCAAACACCCCTTATTTCCAAACACTCCCAATTAGATATTTATTTTAATTCATCATTATCTCAATTAAAATCAATTAATATATATTTAATA